>NC_135818.1:25607746-25771175 GCF_964213995.1 Mustelus asterias
AGAATCGAGATTTCTTACAATATTCTGCACTCACCTTTCGAAACAAGAAACTCAACTTCAGAGTTAATTCAGTAGCTGAGGTATTTCTGCACACTATTCAATCTTCAATTGAAAGCATGTTAAACATCGATGATGACATGGAATGTTGAAGCTTTTGCGAATGCTGCAAATCCTACAAAGGTGCAGTAAGTTCGGAGTCTGCCAGGGCTCATCATGTACTGCGGTTGCTTCATTCCTAACAATGCTACGCGATCTGTCTGATATAAGAGACTGCCAAGTGGGAGTGGACTAAATCATGCAAGTTACTTTGAAGTTATAACCATTCATAGACCAGTAGTAAGCTTGTTCAGCAATCCACATAGCAAACCACCGACTCAAATAGAGCATTGGATACTCAAACCACAAGAGTTCCATATTGAGTATCAGCCAGGCAAGTTCAACCCATAGAGTTATCTTTCACGACATCTGTTACCAATAGTCAGTCCTACTAGTTGTGAGGAAAAGATTGCCAAACAACATTTTAACTATGCAAACCTAAATGTATTGCCAATGTCTCAAAAATTAGTCTCAAAGTGGCAACTAAACAGGATGAAGCATTACAAATACTTCTGATGGCTATAGAATCATGAAATAGGAAAGATGTGACCGAGAGAGCATCTCCAAATGGAATCGCTCACACACTACAAGATCCTCACAATATTCAAAATGAGCTCACCATTACAACCACATTGGATCTCATGTTATGTAACAACTTCGTTGTCATTCCACAGTGATTGAGGGAATGTTTTATCGATATAGCATTCAAAGGTCATCAGGAAATTGTCAAAAACCAAAAAACGTTGTTTGAGAAAGGGTATAGTTCCCAGGAATCGACAAATGGTAGGGCACAAAATCAATCATTTAGCATGTCAAGCCACCAAAATGTCAAATCTTCATGATCATCTCAAGATGTCTGAGCTACTTCCAGGTTCATGGATTGAGGTTAGTGTTGATTTCACAGACTCGCACAATGGTGAGCACCTGATTATTGTCACTGACGGCAACAGCAGATTGCCAGTTGTGGAAATAGTTATATTGACTTCTACAAAATCAGTCATCCCAAAGCTCGACCAAAATTTTACCTTGTTTTGAAATCCTCATGCGATGCAAAATGACAATGGACCCCAATGCAACAGTGATGAGTTCTGTAAACTTCCCAACTATCTTAAGTCTCATTCATCAGAACTGTGTATTGCTAGTATGTTCTTGTATTTAAGACTGAGATGAGAGAAATATTTTCTGTCAGAGGGATCATTAGTCTTTGGTGCTTGACATGGCAAACACTGATTGATTTTGAGCCCTCCCATTGGAAACTGTATACTACATCTCTGGATAGTAAAGGACGCTGAGTTATTGAATATATTCAAGTCTCAGTTAGATAGAATTTTTGATCAGGAAGGGAGTCAAGGATTATCGTGAGCAGACAGGAATGTGTAGTTGAGGCCACGATTAGGTCGGATCTTATCAAATTGAGGGGTTGTGAGGGGGGGTGGGGTTGCAGGCTCAAGAGGCTGATTGGCCTACTCATGTTCCTAATTCTTGTGTTGGTGCTTCCGATTGTCAGTTGGTAGTATTTGCATGTTTTTTTTAGATTTGTCAATCCATAGATCAGTGCATTCATAAACATGAGTTTTGCATTCTAGTTAAACAAATTGCTTATCCTGCCATCCAACCAGCAATCAGCTGACTCAGTTGGCAGCACTCTCACTTCGAATCATAAGATCGTGGCTTCAAGTCCCACTCCGGGGCTGAAGCACAAAAATCAAGGCTGATCCTCTAGTGCAATACTGAGTGATTGCTGCACTGTCACAGATGCACAGAAAGAAACCAAGACTTTGTCTACCCTTTCAGGTAGATATGAAAGATCCCATGGCACTATTTTGAAGAAGACCAGAGGAGTTCTTCCCAATCAATATTTATCCCTCAATCAACATCACAAAAACAATTTACCTGGCTTGTTATCAAATTGCTGTTGTGGGACCTTTCTGTGCACAAATTTGTTGCTGTGTTTCCAACAATGACTACACTTCAAAAGTGCTTCTTATGCTGTAAAGCACTTTGAGACATCTGATGATCATGAAAAGTGCTAAGTAAAAGCAAGCTCTTGTCCCTTCATATGAGTAAAAATGGGAATAAACACCTATTCACCCACACCCCCAAGGGATCGCAACAAACTCTCCCTGTGCTTGGGTGCATCAACAAAGGCTCCCTGAGAACCTTGACACAGCTTCCTCAAGGTTGGAGGGGCTTCATCAAAGCCTACCTGTATATGGTTGCTTCAACAAAGCCTCCTCAGAGGACCTCATAAGAGCCCCCTTGAGGCTAGAGAGGCCTTGACAGATCTTTGCTGCATTTGGAGATCTTGACACAGCC
This sequence comes from Mustelus asterias, assembly GCF_964213995.1. Classification (NCBI taxonomy): domain Eukaryota; kingdom Metazoa; phylum Chordata; class Chondrichthyes; order Carcharhiniformes; family Triakidae; genus Mustelus; species Mustelus asterias. The sequence continues at coordinate 25,610,159 of NC_135818.1, forward strand.
TCCCCAGGGGACTTTGACACAGCCCCTCCCCCCCGCCCGTCAAGGGACTTCAATACAGCCTCCAGGGGCCTCACAGGCCATTAATCCATATACACAGGATCTGCTCAGATGAGGAGGATCGCAACAGACACCTACAGATGCTGAAAGACGCCCTCATAAGAACTGGATATCCGCTCGACTCATCGATCGACAGTTCTGACGCGCCACAGCGAAAAACCGCACCGACCTCCTCAGAAGACAAACATGGGACACGGCAGACAGAGTACCCTTCATCGTCCAGTACTTCCCCGGAGTGGAGAAGCTACGACATCTTCTCCGGAGCCTTCAACATGTCATCGATGAGAACGAACATCTCGCCAAGGCCATCCCCACACCCCCACTTCTTGCCTTCAAACAACCACGCAACCTCAAACAGACCATTGTCCGCTGCAAACTACCCAGCTTTCAGGAGAACAGTGACCACAACACCACACAACCCTGCCACAGCAATCTCTGCAAGACGTGCCGGATCATCAACATGGATGCCATCATCTCACATGAGAACACCATCCACCAGGTACACAGTACATATCCTTACGACTCAGCCAATGTTGTCTATCTGATACGCTGCAGGAAAGGGTGTCTCGAGGCATGGTACATTGGCGAGACCATGCAGATGCTATGACAACGGATGAATGGACACCGCTCAACAATCACCAAGTAGGAGTGTTCTCTTCCTGTCAGGAAACACTTCAGCAGTCAAGGGCATTCAGCCTTTGATCTTCGGGTAAGCGTTCTCCAAGGCGGCCTTCGCAACACACGACAACGCAGAATCACTGAGCAAAAACTGATAGCCAAGTTCCGCACACATAAGGGCAGCCTCAACTGGGATCTTGGGTTCATGTCACACTATCTGTAAGCCCCACGACTTGCCTGGGCTTGCAAAATCTCACTAACTGTCCTGGCTTGGGACAATTCGCACGTCTTTAACCTGTGCTTAACCCTCTCTCCATTCGCATTGTCTGTACCTGTAAAGACTTGATTACCTGTAAAGACTCGCATTCCATCCATTATCTTGTAAATTGTCTGTGTCTATGTATGCCCTGTTTGTGAACACAACTCTTCACTCACCTGAAGAAGGAACAATGCTCCGAAAGCTCGTGCTACCAAATAAACATGTTGGACTTTAACCTGGTGTTTTGAGACTTCTTACGGCATCTCCACATCATTAATCCCAAACAGTCTGTGTTTCAGAAGAAGCTTTTTTCATTCAAAGGGTGATGAGAATGTGGAACTCATTATGCAGGGCAATCGATGCAGTTAAGGGGAAGCTAGACAAATGTATGAGGGAGAGGGTCATAGAGGAAACATAGGAAGAGGCATGCTTGGAGTATAAACAGTAAGAAGTTTAACAACACCAGGTTAAAGTCCAACAGGTTTATTTGGTAGCAAAAGCCACACAAGCTTTCGAGGCTCTGAGCCCCTTCTTCAGGTGAGTGGGAATTCTGTTCACAAACAGAACTTATAAGACACAGACTCAATTTACATGAATAATGGTTGGAATGCGAATACTTACAACTAATCCAGTCTTTAAGAAACAAAACACCAGCATAGACTGGCTGGGCTGAATGGCCTCTTTCTGGGTTGTACTTCCTATATATTCCATGTGTTGGTTTTTACCCTGCACATCTGAGCAAATAATTCTGACCATTTATTTTAACCTCCTCCTCCATCCACCTTTTCAATCTAATCTGGAATGTTTCCACCTCAATCACTAATCCTGGAAATTATTTCAACAGCCTCCCAACTATCTGTAAGGAGGTTCTGCCTGCTCACTGTTGTAATTGTCTTAAATTTAATCTTGTATCAATGGCCCCTCATTCTAAGATCCTCTCTTACTGAAAATAGTTTGTTTCTACTCATTTTGTCCCATCCGTTCATAATTTTATTGCTCCATAGTCTTAATTATTCATTCATTATTCTACTGAAAATTCATTATACCACACAGCATCCTGCTGAATCTGTGCTGTTATCATCTCTAAAGCCTCAGAATCCTTCCTATAGGTTGGAGCCTAATATAACACATACAGCTACACAAGAACATAAAAACATAACATATAATTGGGCAGGAGTAGGCCATTTGGCTCCTCACGCCAATAAAATAATGATTGATCTGGTTCTTGTCTTCTGGGAACAGTATCCCCAGTGTGAAACAAGACATCATTTCCTCAATGACACAGTGGCATAGTGGTTAGCACTGCTGCCTCACAGTACCAGGGACCTGGGTTCAATTCCAGCCTTGGACGGCTTTCTGTGTGGAGTTTACACATTCTCCTGTCTGCGTGGGTTTCCCCTAGTACTCCTCCCACACCCCAAAGATGTACAGGTTAGGTGGATTGATCATGCTAAATTGTTCAAAGATAGGGGTTTGTGATCAGAACTCCCACCCACCTGACGAAGGGACAGCCTGTTCTGAAAGCTTTTGGCTTTTGCTACCAAATAAACCTGTTGGACTTTAACCTGGTGTTGTTAGACTTCTTACTGTGTTCAAACCAGTCCAACGCCGGCATCTCCACATCGGGAGAGAACATACCCAGGGATGGTGATGGAGGAGTTTGGGATGTTAATTATAAAGTGTGATTTAGTGAGTATGACTGCACCAGGCTTTTGCATGACTGATTTGTCAGGGCTCTCTCAATCTTGGCACAAGTCCCTATCTCTAAGCCAACCCAACCTCTTGGTTGGATTCATCCTCTAACTCACTTCCTGGTATCCATTATTCTATATATGAAACTCTTTAACTCCTTGATTAGATTCCAGCCTGCATCTTACATATGTGTTCAACCACCGGAACCCCATGACCTGAGTCCCTGGCTCTCTCCTGCTTATCTGAAAGGATTTCCACTCCCCTTACTATTGCAAATAGATGGAGAGAGTAGATGGATTAAGCTGATTGTTTACAGAGATTGAGGATTTAGAGGAGAAACATTTTCATTGCTGGAGTTAGTGATTGCTGCAAAGATGTGTTAACGATTAAAGAAAGGATTAGATCAGTGGTTGACCCAAAAGGGGAATAAACGGATATGGGGACGGGTCAGGTCATGGGATTGGGATAGTGCTCGTATTGAGGGCAAACATTAACAACGTCTGGTGGACCATATGATCAATTTGTATCCTGTAATTTCTATGTAATTTACTGCCACAGGAGGCTCTGCTGATGGCAACAGGTTGGTGAAGCTTGCAGAATTGGCGTGAGATTGTCAAACATGGGGATTTTGTTATAACTTTGGGTGGCAGGGTAGGAGGAGGGGATGCGACTGAGTCAAATGGCAGTGTCCTGAAGGAAACTTACTAAGAATGGAGAGTTGCAACAGCTCCTTCTTCACATCTCATTGTGTTTGGGTACATTTCGTGTGAACAAAGTGCAAAGAGGGAGAATGGGAAGCACCAACCTATTGTCAGCTACTCCTTTGTAGGAGAGCAGCAGTCAAGGTCTCAGAGTTTACCTTTGGGACTTTGGCATATTTTCCAATTCTTGTGTCACGGATCATGGTGAATTCCAGGCATTCCATGTGCTGCAGAAAGAAACAGGAATGGATGATGATCATGAACCACTTGCAGTCCACACATAAAAATTGGTGAATAGCAGCATCAGTCGCTCTCCTTCCTGCTGTTTGTCATCACACTGGGTAGTCTCTTAATATTTTAGCTGCATTTCTGATCAATAATTCATTCCTTATGGACCAACTCTCCTTCCATTTATTGAATTGAATGCAATTGTCTCTTTAACGCTTGCCCCTGAATAATATTCGTTGATTTATCACATCCCAGAGACTACAGGCACTGAAAGTCCACAAGCCCTTAGAACAACAGACCCCAAGAGAGACAACAGGCTCCAAGATAAATCACAACAAAGAGGGACCAAGGGCCCTGAGAGACCAGTGGCCCCAAGAGAGTTCAGGGGCTCAGAGAGAAGACAGGACCATGGAGAACCATGGAGAGTCCAGGACCTGAGAAAATGGAGGCCCAGAGAGAGACATGTACAAAGAAGAGATCCGAGCCTGGCTCTATCTCACAGTGGTTATACCCATCAGTCTCCACTTACCCACAATATCCCTCAAACCCATCTACCCGCAATATTTCTCAACCCTGCCTACCCACAATATCCCTCAGGCCCAATTACCTATAATATCCTCAACCCCGCCTACCCACAATATCCCTCAGCCCCGATTACCTATAATATCCTCAACTCCACCTACCCACAATATCCCTCAACCCCACCTAGTCACAATATTGTTCAGTGCACCTCCCTATAATATCCCTCAACCCCACCTACCTATAAAGTCCCTCAACACACCTACTTATAAAATCCCCCAACCCCACTCACCATCTCACCTTATCCCTCAACCCCTCTCACTATCCCAACTTATCCCTCAATCCCACTGTCTCCCCACTTTTCTCAGATTAACTCTTTGTAGATAAGTCCCAATTTAACACACCTTTAAATATTTTTTTCAACTTACTCTAATATTCCCTCAAGAGTATTAGAAGCTATGGAACCCAAACACGAGGGAGTATCATTACCTTCAGGAGTTGAGTGTAGGAGACTGTGGACTGATGTTGAAGTATTTGAAATGGCAAAATACTTCAATATGGCAAAACCCTTTGTTCTGGTGAGATAGTCCGGAACAATGAGGCATAATATTAAAACTAAAGCCAGGCTGTTTAAAAATGAAATCAGGGAATATTTCTTCATAGAAAGAAAATCTGGACCGCTCTTCTCTGAAAAGCTATAGATTCTGGGGGGGTCAATTGGAGCTTTCAAGACTGAGATTGATAGATTTCTTTTAGCTAAAGAGATTAAGGAATTTGGAACAAAGGCTGGTGAATGGAATTGAAGTACAGATTAACTATGATTTAATAGCAGACTAGTGGAACAGGCTCAAGGGGCCGAATAGTCACCTCCTCTTCCTCTGAATGGAGAAAAGTGGGAGAGAAATGTGTAAGTTCCAGGCCATTGAAGTCCTGATCATTCTTCTTACCTTATTCTGGTACGTCCAGTACAGAAAGTGCCCATAGGAATCAATACGTAGAACCACTGGTGATCCAACCCCTGTATCCTGAGGGTACAAAAATAACACAACATTGGCTTGAACATTGCCAGCTCACATCTGGCCTCGGGAACCCAAGAAAAGTGCTGCTATCGTGAGAACTATATTTTCTGACTGTGTTTTCAGTGGTTTTTCTGTCATTGATGAGAGAAGGATTGAGAAAGAAGAGTGGAGGTAGGAGAGACTGAGACAAAAGGAAAGCAAGGAAGAACTTACATATCTATAGTGCCTTTAACAAGCTCAAGATGTCCCAAAGTACTTTACAACCAATGAGATACCTTTGAAGTGTAGTCACTTGGGTAATGTAGGAAACACAACAGCTCCAGTTTATACACTGAAAGGTCCCATAAACAGTAATCAGATAATAACTAGATTATCTGTTTCTGGGTGGTGTTAATTGAAGATTAGGTATTGGAAAAGACACCAGGGAGAAGGTCCTGTTCTCCTTTAAATCATGTCATGGAATCTTTTATGTCAACCTCAGAAGACAGATGGCTTGGTTTAATAATCCATCGTTCACCCAAGAGAATGGCAAAGAGAGAGAAAGTGACAGAGATAGAAAAATAGAAAAAGAAAGACATAAAGAAAGACAGATTACACCTTGACCTGCCCTACCTCAGTATAACTCATTGTATCTTTCCATACTTCACTGTATCTTACTGTAACTTACAGTACACCACTGTTCCATACCTAGTGTTAGGAAGCCAAGCTTTATATCAAAAATGACTTCATCAATTGATTATTGATCATAAAAATCATTGATTAAGTTTTAAAGGACCAAAACAGCTTTCCAGGGACTTGAGATTGCAGTTTCTAAGATGAATCACAGAATCCCTGTAGTGCAGAAGGAGGCCAATTGGCCCATTGAGTCTGCACTGACTCTCCAACAGAGCATCCCACCCAGACCATAACCCTGGAACCCCATATATTTACCCCGCTAATCCTCCTAACCTACACATCCTGGGACTCACTCCAGCTGACAATTTACCCAAAAATAGCTATGCCTAGTGGATTCCAGGTCCATGGTTGACATGATTAGATTATGGCTGGGTGAGTTCCTTTCACCAGCCAGAGTTCATTATCTGAGGTGACTATACCTTATTCTTTGTTTCTCACCCATTTGAATACCTTGGTGATTGTATGGATCCTTTGTGAATGGGCTAGGAGATGGCCCATTCACACTCCTTCAAGGTGAGGTGATTATTTCTGATGGACTTTTCTAGATTGGTTGACTCCATCTTCTGATTTAGTAATTTCTAAGGTACAGTGATGCAAATGTTCAACTGTTGGCAGGCGTGGTGGCACAGTGGTTAGCACTGCTGCCTCACAGTGCCAGGGACCTGGGGTTCAATACCGACCTTGGGTGACTAATTGTTTGGAGTTTGCACGTTCTCCCCATGTCTGCATGGGTTTCCTCCAGGTGCTCCGGTTTCCTCCCATAGTCCAAAGATGTGCAGGTTAGGTTGATTGGCCATGCTAAATTGTCCCTTCAGTGAGCATTTAACTGTTTACATACTCTGTCAGTAAAAGACAGGTTTCTTTGTAAGTTTATTTATTCATTAGTGTCACAAGTAGTCTTGCATTAACACTGCAATGAAGTTACTGTGAAAATCCCCTAGTTACCACACTTTGGCACTTGTTCGGGTACACTGAAGGAGAATTTAGCATGGCCAAAAGAAGAGAATAGTATTGATTGTACTTCACTCAGTTTAATTAGCCTAGTGGTATTGTCGCTAGACTATTAATCCAGATACTCAGCTAATATTCTGGGAAACTCAGGTTCGAATCCCGCCACAGCAGATGGCGGAATTTGGATTCAATAAAAAAAACCTGGAATTAAGAATCTACCGATGACCATGAGATCATTGTCGATTGTCGGAAAAACCCATCTGGTTCACTAATGTCCTTCAGGGAAGGAAGTCTGCCGTCCTTACCTGGTCTGGCCTACATATGCTCCAGAACCACAGCAATGTGGATGATCCTCAACTGCCCGCCAAGGGCAACTAGGGATGGGCAATAAATGCTGGCCAGCCAGTGACGCCCATGTCCCATGAATGAATAGAAAAAAAATATTTAAGATACTCCAATTTTCATGCCCACTTGCACTCAAGGTTACACACACACACACACACACGCGTAAATTATGGAGTGGGGAGATAGATCAAGCAGTCTTTTTAAGAGTCCAATAAAAGTTCAGTGCATGCATATCTTGTAGACTGAATTGGCAAGCATGTTTTTTTTTAAAAACCTGTTGCGGTCAAACAAGAAGTGGGAAAGAAGGAAACAAATCTACCACCCCCCCCCCCCCCCCCTCACATGATTGCAACACGAGCCACCACATCATTCCTTACCATGCTGTACAATACAAAGCATCACACCATACTTTACTATCTTCTAGTACCATGCCTTAAGGTGGCATTAGTGACCATGAACATCCATGTGTTTGGTTCATAGTTATGCTTGCTAAGCTACTGCCGACTTACTGTTGCCTTCTGCAGGTTCTGGCTGAGGCCTTCCCACTCTTATCACCTGCCATGGGTGCATCAAAAGAATTTTCAGGTTGAGAATCAAACTTTTTGGCCTCTTTATGAGTGCATTTTACATGGCCATTATGTCCCAGAATGGGACTCAAACCCATGGCTTCTAGTTCAGATATAGGGGTGCTGCCACTGCACCACAAGGCCTCCATACTTTACACTACCTTACTATAACTTAACATGGATTTCATTGAAGACACCAGCAGTGGCGGAAGATAAAAGAGAGAAAGAGTGAAGAGAACAGACCAGATTGGACATACCAGCAAAAGTAAAGGATAAAAGAGGAAGACTGGGCATGAAGGAGTAGGAACAGAGTAGACATTCAGATAACACACCAGGACCCAGATCAAACACCAGGAGAAATCAAAAAGTGCTGTTATAATAACATCATAATCAACAGAGAAAGAGGGAAACAGAAGACAGCCAAGGTGAGTATATTTATAAGCTGTAATCAAAAATAATGAACTTTGGTTTTATATAATAAACGTAAACAAATTAAATTAATCTCTCTATATAGTAAAATAACATCAGCACAAGAGAAGCAGCTAATTATCAGGTGAGTTCATTTATTTAAGTAGTAAGTTTCATAAATAGAGTCCTGGTGGGGAAGCTTGAATCCGTTGGAGCACACATCCTTTTGCATGTGGAAACTCCAGGATACCTATTTTATCAGTTGTAACAGCTTGAGCTCTGGGATTTACTGCAACACTTGAGGTCTTTGTGGACATCATGTTTATAGACATGGTCACCTGCAGCTTAAGGGAATGTTGGAAAAGAAGGAATGGGTAAGTGCCAGGGAATCAAGAAGGACCAGGCAGAATTGTGTCTCACTCTCCAATCAGAATTCTGTTCTGAGTAATGGCTGCAGCCAGAGCCAAGTGCATAGCGCCATAACAGCTTAGCTGTACAATGGGGTTTGAGGAAGATTGGAAAAACAATAATGATAGGAGACTCGATAATCAGGACAACAGCCAGGTATTTCTGCAACCATGGATGTTAATCCAAGATAGAATGTTGCCTCCCTGGTGCCAGGGTCAAGGATGTTGCTGAGTAGTTGCAAAGCTACTCAGGCCAGATGGTTTTCACCTGAACAGAGCAAGAACAATAGTGCTACTGAAGAGGTTTAAAACTAACTTGGCAGGGGTGTAGGAATCATAAGGTAATACTACTGAATACTACTAAAACATCAAGGTACACAGAGAATTAGGAGAGACAGATACACTTGAGTAGAAAACCGCCATGAAGAAATAGTAATCAGCCTCTCTACAAACTGACCCATTTCCTGATCACTTGTAGAACAACACCTCATGTCACCCACAGATGTTACATCTTCCGAGCTACTATGGGCAGATGTATTTGAACAAGATTGGATCTCGTATTCCCTAATTTGGTGGGTAGGGTAGAGGCAAAACAGATCACAAAGAAGAAGCATTACAACTCAACAGAAACAGAAAGGACATTTGAGGTGGACAACTTGGTAGATGTAAAGAATTATGGATCTGGTTCAAATTGGATCTTTGGAATGGTCATGGCCAGAACAGACCCAGTATCATATGAAATTCTGATCCAAGGAAAAGGGATAAAGAAGCACCTGGACTAATTGAGAAGGAGAAAATCACACACAGAATAAGTGGGGCAGTCCATCCCGAGCATGATCCGGATGTAAGTAATGCAGCGCAAGCTACCCCAAGAAAGAGCCAACTGATGTTCTAGTGGAAACTGGAGAAGCTATTTGCACTGACAGACCTTCACAAGTCCAGAGTCAACCCATTGAGGTTCAAACGAAGCTACTTCCACTGTTGGAGCACCTGCTAGGGAATTATGACATTCTGCAAAGGATCAGAAAGTCCCTGGATTGAGTTACCTTATAAAGGATGGTGTTTGAGATCCATTTGTATAATATTGTAAATAGTTTCATCATTATTGAAATGTGTTGATCAGGAACTTAAAGGAGGAGGATTGCGGTAGCGCACAAATCATAGGGGAGAGCATGGGTTTTCCTTGCAGTTAGGAGTCTGGAGTCATAGAGTACGGTAGCCTTTCATTCTTTGTACATAGATACCTATCTTAATAAACCATTCATTTGTTAATCTAGTTGGTGGTCGCCCATCTTTGAAGATACTACAGATGTGATGGAAACAGAGGAACTGGGAGAATGGAATAGAATCCTTAAGAGAAGTGGGATGGGAAGAAATGTAGTCAAGGTAGCTATGGGAGTCAGTGAGCTTACAATAAATTTTTGTTGATAGCCTTTCTCCAGAAATAGAGACAGAAGTCAAGGAAGGAAGGGACAAATAAACATGTAAAGGTCAGAGATGTTGAAATTGGAAGCAAAGTTAATGAAAATCAGGGTGAAAGCAGGAAATGGCACCTACAAAATCATTAAAGCTGTTGATAAGGAGGTCATTGTTGTTATTTAATGAATCAACCTTTTCCTTTCTGAAAGCCAACTATTTGACACTTCCTCCTTCCTCGCCCAGATGATGACACTACGACTGATCATCAACCCATTGTTTCCAGGACTATCACTGACCTCAATTTATCTGGATATCTTCCTTCCATGACTTCCAACCTCATAATTTCCACAAACCTACAAAGTTTGTTCTACCTACACCAAGCTCCACAAACAGAACTGCCCTGGTAGACATATTGTTTTAGTCTATTCCACCCTACTGATGAGGAAGAATTTCTTTTCTCAGAGGGTAGTGAATCTGTGGAATTCTTTACCACAGAGAGTTGTGGAGGCTGGATCATTAACTATGTTCAATGCTGAGATAGACAGGTTTTTGATCAGTAAGGGAATCAAATCAGTCATGATCCCATTGAATGGTGCACCAGACTCGATGGCCGAATGGCCTACTTCTGCTCCTACAGCTTATGGTCTTATGAACTGATTTTCTTTTCTGTCTCGACTCTATTTTTCTCCCTTTGTCCAATTTTTCCCACCTGCATCTGTGACTGTTTCGATGTCCTCCATTACTTTTCTAGTTTCCAGGTCGAACCTTCTCCTCTTCAACATGGATGTCCAATCTCAATCTATTCTTCCATCCTGTTGAATGTCAAGGGAGATGGTTAGATTCTGTCTTTCTGGAGATGGTCATTTCCTGGCACCTGTCTGGCGTGAATGTTACTTGAGCCTTATGTTGTCCAGCTGTTGTGCACTTGGACACAGACTGCTTCAGTATCTGAGGTGTTGAGAATAGTGCTGAACATGGTGCAATCCTCAGCGAACATCCCCACTTCTAACCTTATGATGGAACGAAGGTCATCGATGAAGCAGCTGAGGATGGTTGGATTGAGGACACTACCCTGAGGAACTCCTGTAGTGATGTCCTACGGCTGAGATGATTGACCTCCAACAATCACAACTATCTTCCTTTGTGCCAGGAATGACTCCAACCTGTGGAGAGTCCTCACCTGATCCCCACTGATGTCAATTTTTCTGAGACTACTTGTTCCACTCTTGGTCAGATGCTGCCTTGATGTTTAAGTGACGTCACCTCTGGAATTCTGCTCTTTTCTCCATGTTTAGACCCAAGGCCCTGATGCGATCTGGAGTCAAGTGGTTCTTTGAGAACTCAAATTGAACAAAAGTGAGAAGGTTATCTATCATTTTGTTGATGATTGAGAGTGGATTGATAGAGTGATAGTCGGCTGAATTTGTCCTGCCTTCTATGGACAGGACGAACCAGGGCAATTTTCCACATTGTTGGGTTGGTCGCAGTGTTTGTGGCTGTACTAGATCAGCTAGAACATAAAACATAGAACATTACAGCGCAGTACAGGCCCTTCGGCCTTCGATGTTGCGCCGACCAGTGAAACCAATCTAAAGCCCCTCTAACCTACACTATTCCAATATCATCCATATGTTTATCCAATAACCATTTGAATGCTCTTAATGTTGACGAGTCCACTACTGCTACAGGCAGGGCATTCCATGCCCTTACTACTCTCTGAGTAAAGAACCTACCTCTAACATCTGTCCTATATCTCTCACCCCTCAATTTAAAGCTATGTCCCCTCGTGTTAGCCATCACCATCCGAGGAAAAAGGCTCTCGCTATCCACCCTATCTAATCCTCTGATCATCTTGTATGCCTCTATTAAGTCACCTCTTAATCTTCTTCTCTCTAACGAAAACAACCTCAAGTCCCTCAGCCTTTCCTCATACGATTTTCCCACCATACCAGGCAACATCCTGGTAAATCTCCTCTGCATCCTTTCCAACACTTCCACATCTTTCCTATAATGCGGCGACCAGAACTGTACGCAATACTCCAAGTGCAGCCGCACTAGAGTTTTGTACAGTTGCAGCATGACCTCCTGGCTCCGAAACTCAATCCCTCTACCAATAAAAGCTAACACACCGTACGCCTTCTTAACAACCCTATCAACCTGGGTGCCAATTTTCAGGGATCTATGCACATGGACACCCAGATCCCTCTGTTCATCCACACTACCAAGTATCTTACCATTAGCCCAGTACTCTGTATTCCCGTTACTCCTTCCAAAGTGAATCACCTCACACTTTTCCGCATTAAACTCCATTTGCCACCTCTCAGCCCAGCTCTGCAGCTTATCTATGTCCCTCTGTAACCTGCCACTTCCCTCCGCACTGTCTACGACTCCACCGACTTTAGTGTCATCCGCAAATTTACTAATCTATCCTTCTATGCCCTCATCCAGGTTATTAATAAAAATGACAAACAGCAGTGGCCCCAAAACAGATCCTTGCAGTACACCACTAGTAACTGAACTCCAGGATGAATATTTCCCATCAACCACCACCCTCTGATATCTTACAGCAAGCCAATTCCTGATCCAAACCACTCAATCACCCTCAATCCCATGTGTCCGTGTTTTCTGCAAAAGCTTACCATGGGGAACCTTATCAAACGCTTTGCTGAAATCCATATACACCACATCAACCGCTTTACCCTCATCCACCTCTTTGGTCACCTTCTCAAAGAACTCAATAAGGTTTGTGAGGCACGACCTACCCTTCACAAAACCCGTGCTGACTATCCTAATCAAATTATTCCTTTCTATGTGATTATAAATCCTATCTCTTATAATCCTTTCCAAAACTTTGCCCACAACAGAAGTAAGGCTCACCGGTCTATAATTACCAGGGTTGTCCCTACTCCCCTTCTTGAACAAGGGGACAACATTTGCTATCCTCCAGTCTTCTGGCACTGTTCCTGTAGGCAATGACGACACAAAGATCAAAGCCAAAGGCTCTGCAATCTCCTCTCTAGCCTTCCAGAGAATCCTAGGATAAATCCCATCCGGCTTGGCTCAGGGTGTGTCTAGTTCTGGAACATAGGTCTTCAGTACTATTGCTGGGGTGTTGTCAGGACCTATCCCTTTTGCTGTATCTAGTGTGCTCAGCTGTTTCTTGATACCACATGGAGGAAATTGCACAGGCTGAAAACTGGCATTTGAGATTATAGGGACCTCAGGAGGAGGCTGAGAGGGATCAGACACTGGGCATTTCTGGTCTGATTACTCTTCCTGTTTACTGTAATGCCTCAATTCCATTCTTCCAGTTTGTCTATCTGTTGGATATCATCTGATGATGCCACCTTCCATATAGAGTTTCCAATTTGTCTTCCTTTTTCCTCAACTGATGATTCCTGTGGTTAACAGGACACTCGGCCGTGCCTGACCTGTTTCCTGGCTTCTGCTCTCAACCCTCCCAGAAGCAGGATATGAACAAAGAACAAAGAACAGTACAGCACAGGAAACAGGCCCTTCGGCCCTCCAAGCCTGTGCTGCTCCTTGATCCAACTAGACCAATCGTTTGTATCCCTCCATTCCCAGGCTGCTCATGTGACTATCCAGGTAAGTCTTAAACGATGTCAGCGTGCCTGCCTCCACCACCCTACTTGGCAGCGCATTCCAGGCCCCCACCACCCTCTGTGTAAAAAACGTCCCTCTTATATCTGAGTTATACTTCGCCCCTCTCAGCTTGAGCCCGTGACCACTCGTGATCGTCACCTCCGACCTGGGAAAAAGCTTCCCACTGTTCACCCTATCTATACCCTTCATAATCTTGTACACCTCTATTAGATCTCCCCTCATTCTCCGTCTTTCCAAGGAGAACAACCCCAGTCTACCCAATCTCTCCTCATAGCTAAGACCCTCCATACCAGGCAACATCCTGGTAAACCTTCTCTGCACTCTCTCTAACGCCTCCACGTCCTTCTGGTAGTGCGGCGACCAGAACTGGACGCAGTACTCCAAATGTGGCCTAACCAGCGTTCTATACAGCTGCATCATCAGACTCCAGCTTTTATACTCTATACCCCGTCCTATAAAGGCAAGCACACCATATGCCTTCTTCACCACCTTCTCCACCTGTGTTGCCACCTTCAAGGATTTGTGGACTTGCACACCTAGGTCCCTCTGTGTTTCTATACTCCTGATGACTCTGCCATTTATTGTATAACTCCTCCCTACATTATTTCTTCCAAAATGCATCACTTCGCATTTATCCGGATTAAACTCCATCTGCCACCTCTCCACCCAATTTTCCAGCCTATTTATATCCTGCTGTATTGCCCGACAATGCTCTTCGCTATCCGCAAGTCCAGCCATCTTCGTGTCATCCGCAAACTTGCTGATTACACCAGTTACACCTTCTTCCAAATCATTTATATATATCACAAATAGCAGAGGTCCCAGTACAGAGCCCTGCAGAACACCACTGGTCACAGACCTCCAGCCGGAAAAAGACCCTTCGACCACTACCCTCTGTCTCCTATGGCCAAGCCAGTTCTCCACCCATCTAGCCACTTCTCCTTGTATCCCATGAGCCTTAACCTTCTTAACCAACCTGCCATGTGGGACTTTGTCAAATGCCTTACTGAAATCCATATAGACGACATCCACGGCCCTTCCTTCATCAACCATTTTTGTCACTTCCTCAAAAAACTCCACCAAATTTGTAAGGCACGACCTCCCTCTTACAAAACCATGCTGTCTGTCACTAATGCGATTGTTCCGTTCTAAATGCACATACATCCTGTCTCTAAGAATCCTCTCCAACAACTTCCCTACCACGGACGTCAAGCTCACCGACCTATAATTTCCTGGGTTATCCCTGCTACCCTTCTTAAACAACGCGACCACATTCGCTATCCTCCAATCCTCAGGGACCTCACCCGTGTCCAAAGAAGCGACAAAGATTTCCGTCAGAGGCCCAGCAATTTCATCTCTCGTCTCCCTGAGCAGTCGAGGATAGATGCCATCAGGCCCTGGGGCTTTGTCAGTTTTAATGTTCCCTAAAAAACCTAACACTTCCTCTCTTGTAATGGAGATTTTCTCCAACGGGTCAACACCTCCCTCCGAGACACTCCCGGTTAACACGCCCCTCTCCTTCGTGAATACCGATGCAAAGTATTCATTTAGGATCTCCCCTATTCCCTTGGGTTCTAAGCATAATTCCCCTCCTTTGTCCCTGAGAGGTCCGATTTTCTCCCTGACAACTCTTTTGTTCCTAACGTATGAATAGAATGCCTTAGGATTCTCCTTAATCCTGCCTGCCAAGAACATCTCGTGACCTCTTTTTGCCCTTCTAACTCCCCGTTTGAGTTCTTTCCTACTCTCTCTGTATTCCTCCAGAGCTCCATCTGTTTTCAGTTGCCTGGACTTAATGTACGCCTCCCTTTTCATTTTAATCAGATCCTCAATTTCCCTGGTTATCCACGGCTCTCGATATGGTTTCCCTTGTCCTCACCATCCCCAGCCTCTGAATTGAACGGATTTTCCTCCACCATTTCCACCACCTCCAGTGTGATGTCACCACCAAGCACATCGACCCCTCCCCTTTCAGCATTCTAAAGGAGCCATTCCCTTTACAATACCCTGGTCCATTCCTCAATCATCCCCAACACCCCCTTCTGTTCCCACCGCACCTTTCTGTGAAAACATAGGAGATGCAATTTCTGTCTTTTTAACTCCCATTATACAATGCCCAAAGCACTCCTACCAGGTGATACAGAGATATACTTGTACTTTTTAAATTAATATACTTGATTCACTGTTCATGAGGGAGTCACTTTTACATTGGAGAGACCAAGTGCGAATTAAGTGACTGCTTTGCAGAACACCTCGTTGAGTTCACAACTGTGACCTTGCGCTTCTGGTTATCTGTCATTTTAATTCTCTGCTCCACTCCTAACTCTGACCTCTGTTCCAATGAAACTAAACCCAAGTTCAACGAATAGCACCGCATCTTCCAATTTGGCATTTTACAGCCTTCTGAATTCAACAATCCATTCAAAATTTCAGATCATAACCTCCGTCCCCATTTATTAGGCAGCAGTTGTTGGTAAGGTTTCTTCTATTACCATTTCCACCTCCTCTACACCCAGCGTTAGTTCTTTTTTTGCCCTATTACCATCTCTTTTTGCCTTGCACCATCTTCCCTTCTGCTATTTAATCTCTTGCCTTCCACCCTATCACAGATTTTCCCTTTTGTTCCTTCCTTCTCTCCCGCCTTTTTCTGCCTCTGAACTTGCTCAAAATCTCCAGTGTTATTTCTTAGTTCCAACAGAAGGTCACCAAACTGAAATATTGGGTCAATTTTCCTGTGGTTACATTGGATCGGTGTGTGGATCCTAAGTGCACACATGGGGCAACTTTCAGTGAGGCAGTCTTGTATGTGGCTGTGTCTATGTCCAGTTAAGGACAGTGGAAGGGAGGTCCAATGAGAGGACCTGCAGCACTGGATAGCCTGCAGTAGCCTCAGCAGAGGGGCCGCTGCTGAGGGAGGGTAGAGATTAGCTGTCTGCTGAAGACATTCTAAAAAATAATTGTGGAGGGTGTTCACTGCTACAGGAATGATTGTGACCGTGGCTGTGACTATTTAAGCCTAGCCGTTCCTTCACTGGGGGTTTGAGAGGAAGTTCCCATGGTTCTCTGACAGGAGGCCACATCCAAATAGTTGCCAGGCTCCATTCACAGCCAGGTCCTGCCGGGGAAATTCCATGGGTGTGGGATAATGACCCTTGATTGGAGTCGCAGTTGTTGGCCTGTGGATCAGGCAACCAATTTCCCTATGGAAATCAACATAAAGTAGGCATGGTGCCAGTTTTCCATTATTTTCCCAACCTCTCCCCCTCTAAACCCCGAGGGCTGGGTAAAATTCAGGCAGGTAAGTTTGTTTCTTTCTCCACAGGTGCTGTCTGCCTGCTGAGTATTTTCAGCATTGTCTGTTTTTTTTTAACTGCACTCTCACTATACCTCAATATTTCACACCATACTTCACTACATTTATCCAAACATTACTGCACCACAACACCACCCAGTGTACTTCAATATTCCATATTGCATAATTCCCTACTGTGTCTTACTATTCTTACTGTTTCTCATCATTCCTCACTTACCTCACTGTCCCTCACTTCTCTCACTGTTCTTCACTGCCCTCACGGTTCCTTACTTCCTCACTGTCCCTCATTGCCCTCACTGTCCTCACTGTTCCTCACTGCCCTCATTGTCTCTCACTTCCCTTTCTGTCCCTCACTTTTCCTCACTGCTCTCATCGTTCCTCGCTTCCCTCACCATCCCTCACTCCTCTCACTTCTCTCACTCCCCTCACTGTCCCTCAGTCCCCCCTCACTCCCGTCACTGTCCCTTACTGTCCCTCACTGTCCATCACTGCCCTCCCAATTCCTCACGTCCCTCACCATTTCTCACTTCCCTGTTCCTCACAGCCTTTATTCACTTCCCTCACCACCCTCACTGTCCCTCATTGACTACACTGTTTCTCATTAACCTCACTGCTCCTCACCCTTACGGCACATTATTGTTCTTCACTGCACTCACTGTTTCTCACCATTCCTTAACATTACTCATCAGCTGAACCATTTCTCACCACAGCTTTTCACCATAATTTACCTCTCCTCACCACACCTTCCTGCATAATGTTCTTGGAAAAGTTCATCAGGAGTTACAGCCTGCTTTAATCAAAATTAATGTTAGATTTAACAACGTATGACACGACAATGGTGCAGCAATGTCTAGGTGACTTTTAAACTCGGCATCTGTTTCATGCCACAATTACTTACATCATCCCATTTAATGAACTTCTCTCCATGGACCAGGGAGGGTTTCACCACAATCTCAGTCAGTAAAAGAGGTGTTCCCGCCATTCTCAATGAAATAAAAACCACTGAAATGTCTAAGTAGAGCGTTGGTCAGGGCTGAGAGCCACGGAACACGCTGCCGAGTTCACAGCACACTCTGTACGATTCCAGGAAGGGGGGGAAAAAAGCAACCCTTATTTATAATTAGTCATCAGTCCGGAGTCAAATAAAAACTAGCAGCATGTAAAGTAAAATGCAAATCAGAACAAACAGCAGGCACCCTGAGACAAACACTGGCTGTTAATCACACTAGGCGGAAGTAGCTGCTCACATTGTGACAGCTTTGTCTTTCAGTCAAACCCACATCTCACTCTCTCTTTTACGTTGCCTGTTTTTTCAATCCTTTTCACGGCAGATGTACAATTTACCATGACACGCATGTGGTTAACACTTCATTCTACAGACCGCTATAGTAGTATTATACGCCTTACTGCACTATTGGGTCAGTTGGGTTAGTACCCAGGGGTCAGAGGGTATTTTGTCCAGTTAGCACCCAGGGGTCAGAGGGCACTTTGTCCAGTTGGCGTCTGGGGTCAGAGGGCATTTTGTTGTGTTAGCACCCAGGGATCAGAGGGCACTTGGTCCAGTTAGCGTCTGGGGTCAGAGGGCATTTTGTTGTGTTAGCACCCAGGGATCAGAGGGTACTTGGTCCAGTTAGTCCTGACCAAGATATTTCTGGACGTCTTCACTGTCTCTAAATTGTCAGTCTGTTTATTTGACATCCATTTCAGGATGAACAGATATTTCCTTCAATTAAAAATTGGGAAGTTTGAAGCCATTATTTTTGGGCCCCTCCTCAAGGTCCATTCCCTAACCACCCATTCCTTCCTTCTCCCCGGCAACAGCCTGAAATTAAACCAGTCTGTTACAAAAGATTGTGTCTATACTAATGCATGTGATAATAATAAATCAAAATGTTGTGCAAGAGCCCAACATTCAGTCTGGTGACCAGGCATTACTCGTTCTATTGAAGAAATTATTTCTAATTGTCTTATGTGTTCAGTAAACAGCCAAGAGCATAACAAACCACTATTACCTTCTAAGAACATAAGAACATAAGAAATAGGAGCAGGAGTAGGCCATCTAGCCCCTCGAGCCTGCCCCGCCATTCAATAAGATCATGGCTGATCTGAAATGGATCAGTTCCACTTACCCACCTGATCCCCATAACCCCTAATTCCCTTACCAATCAGGAATCCATCTATAAGAACATTAAAATCTTCCATTAGGCCATGTGAGTTTCTGGGAATTGACTTACTTGATTTTAAAGGGAAAACATTCCTTATTGTCATTAGAAATAATTTCTTCAATGGAACGAGTAATGCCTGGTCACCAGACTGATTGTTGGGCTCTCGCACGACATTTTGATTTTGATTTTGATCAGCTAGCAGGGCCTAAACTCTGAAATTTCCTCCTTCAAGTTCGCTGTCCCTTTGCTTCACATTCCTTAACTTTAAAAAGTTTAAAGTTTATTTATTAGCGTCACAAGTAGGCTTACATTAACACTGCAATGAAGTTACTGTGAAAATCCCCCAGTTGTCACACTCCGGCGCCTGTTCGGGTTACACTGAGGGAGAATTTAGCATGGCCAATGCACCTAACCAGCACGTCTTTCGGACTGTGGGAGGAAACCGGAGCACCCAGAGCAAACCCATGCAGACACGGGGAGAGCGCGCAGACTCCGCAGACAGTGACCCAAGCCGGGAATCGAACCCGGGTCCCTGGTGCTGTGAGGCAGCAGTGCTAACCACTGTACAACCTCCTTTACAACATTAATTAAAATCCCTGCTTTGACCAAGTTTTTAGTCATTTAACCTAATATCTCCCTAGTGGCTGTGTCATGTTTTACTTTATATTGCCCCTGTTAAGCTCCCGGTGACCTTTATTACATTAAAGGTGAGATATAAATGAAAGTTGTTGTTGGCGTATCCAATGAGCAGAGTGTGATTTGTGCAGTTAGTATCCAGAGGCCAATGTTTTGTTGTGTGACTAGGGTCTAAATTGGGCTTGTCTATTCCCCCAAAGGAAGCTGTTTGAGACTGTAGTTTGCTGAAACCATTAGGACCTCTGCACAAAGTTGGAACTTCTCCCTCCAGATCAGTTCAGACACTGCATCGCCATTACATCAGCATCATGTGCTTCTGATGTTAACCCTACATCTCTCACCCCCGCACCCTCTTCCCCACTGCAAGTCTTTATCGCTATCATATTTACATCCTCCTGCATCTCCCGTAAAGTCTCAGACTTCACAGGGTTAGGCTCTGAGTTGTCTTGACCAATCTCCCTGATCATGTTCTGATCTCTTTCTGTGGCCAAGGATATTTTGTACTCTCCCTTCTGTCAGTGTGAGCGTTCTTCTCCTGGTGGCTGGTGTTCTTCTCTTCAGGATCTGAATAGCAAGCCCAAGTTTCTATTGGCTTTTTTTCCAAGGATATTAAGATGCTGCAGTTTTTACTTATGGTACCCTTGTGTGTCTCAATCCTGTGTGATCTTGGTTGTGGAATTCTCCCAATGATTGCACCTTACTTCTGTTGGTCTCGTACCCATATCTCTCCCCAGACGTCAGCACTGGTAACTCACATGCACTGTACCTGTGACTAAAGTGTTTGCTTCTCTGTTCTTCCTCACACTATTTTACCCTCCCATAGTTGTTAGTGATGATGTTTCTGTGTCAGAGATGGAGCTTGTGTTCTCAATCTCCTTTGCATCAATTACTCAGAGTTAGAAACCATTCTGTAGCGATGAGATTCAGTAACTCAAAAGAGGTAGATTAAAGTCTTCATTCTCCTTCGGCAAATCTTTGATAGTTCATCCACCACTCTCAGCTTTTCTATTAGCTTGAGGATAATGAGGTTACATGAACGAATCCGTATTCTTTGCAAAATGTACAATGTTTGCAATGTCATGAGTTGCATAAATTCTCTTCAGAGATTGAATGACTGTTTATGCTGTGGTGCTTTGCAACCTGTTTAATTCAATCCATCTTGAGGAGTAATCACTGACAATAAGGAATGTTTTCCCTTTAAAATCAAGTAAGTCCAATTCCAGGAACTCCCATGGCCTTGATGGAAGATTAGAAGGTAATAGTCGTTATTTATGCTCTTGGCTGTTTACTGAACACATAAGACAATTAGAAATAATTTCTTCAATAGAACGAGTAATGCCTGGTCACCAGACTGATTGTTGGACTCTCACACAACATTTGATTTGATTTGATTTATTGTTGTCACGTGTATTAGTATACAGTGAAAAGTATTGTTTCTTGCACGCTATATAGACAAAGCATACCGTACATAGAGAAGGAAACAAGAGAGTGCAGAATGTAGTGTTGCAGTCATAGCTAGGGTGTAGAGAAAGATCAATTTAATGTAAGGTAGGTCCAAAAGGTCTGATGGCAGCAGGGAAGAAGCTGTTTTTGAATCGGTTGGCATGTGTCCTCAGACTTTTGTATCTTTTCCCAATGGAAGAAGGTAGAAGAGAGTATGTCTAGGGTGCATGGGGTCCTTAATTATGCTGGCTGCTTTTCCAAGTCAGCGGGAAGTGTAGACTGGTGTCAGTGGGTGAGAGGCCGGTTTGAGTGATGGACTGGGCTTCGTTCTTGACCCTTTGTAGTTTCTTGTGATCTTGGACAGAGCAGGAGCCGTATCAAGCTGTGATACAACCAGAAAGAATGCTTTCGGTGGTGCATCTGTAGACGTTGGTGAGAGTGAAAGCAGACATGCCAAATTTCCTTAATCTTCTGAAAAAGTAGAGGCATTGGTGGGCTTTCTTAACTATAGTGTAGGCGTGGGGGGACCAGGACAGGTTGTTGGTGATCTAGAAACTTGAAGCTCTTGACCATTTCTACTTCGTCCCCATTGATGTAGACTGGGGCATGTCCTCCAATACACTTCCTGAAGTCGATGACTATCTCCTTTGTTTTGTTGACATTGAGGGAGAGATTATTGTCATCATACTAGTTCACCAGATTCTCTATCTCTTTCCTGTACTCCGTCCCGTCATTGTTTGAGGTCCGACCCACTACGGTAGTGTCATCAGCAAACTTAAAAATCGAGTTGGAGGGGAATTTGGCCACACAGTCATAGGTGTGTAAGGAGTATAGTAAGGGGCTTGAGGGGCACCAGTGTTGAGTAGCATTTGATTTTGCTATCCCTAAGTGATGTCAGTGAAGTCTTTGAAGAATATCAAATTGAAGTGTTCTCAGTTTGACTGCCCTCTCATTGAAGACTAGTAAATCATCAGAGACTGTGAGATGCTTGTGCTGTTTAAATTATTGGCATTGTATTCGATTACTGGATATATAGTCTGGCCAACCTTCCAGACAATATTCTTTTATCTACAGACACTTGTCATCTTGCTGTTGAGCTGGTTTTATATTCTACAACCTGCTGGCAGCAGCTGATAAGTATTAAGTAATTATGGATGTAAATGCTTCCACCTTCTCAGTGATGTGTACTTCTGGTTTGGTTCTTTCCGATAGTATCCTCGACAGTGAGTCTGCTACCATTTGATACTTCCCTTGGACATGTTTTGTCTTGGAGTCATATCTCAGTAGTCTCAACCTGAACCATTGGATTCTGGGCGGCACCTTCACAATTTAATTCATATTCAGAAGAGTGACTAGTGGCTTATGGTCTATTTCAATGTTGAATCGCAATCCCATAATGCACTTTGAACATTTTTCACATGTCCATATTGCTGCCAACTTCAAGATCTTCTAGTCCCACCATTGTCAATGGGATTTCCCGTTGAATGCACTCTTGAGCGCCGGGAAACCTGCAGTGGGGGTTCGCCATCAGCAGGATTGGAAAATCCCATTGGCGGAAACAGCCTTCTTTGTCGATTGTGGCATATTTTTGTTTCCGATAATGATCTTGAGGTACAGTAAACTGTACCAAATTTGTTGTCGCTCTACATTTGAAATAATATCCTTTTATAATGAAATAATATTATGCCCAGTCCTGTTGACAATGCATCGGCTACTGTTATGATTGGTAGGTCTGGGTCTTAATATGCCAAAAATCCAGAGCAAATTAAAAGTTGTTTAATCTTCTCAAAAGCATTTTGTTGGTCCACATTCCAACACTACTGTTGACCCTGTCTCAACAGCTGTTTCAAAAGCTCACTGATCTCTGCTAAATTTGGTAGGAACCTGCCTATTTGGTTGACCATCCCAAGGAATCTATGAAGCTTGGTTATGTACCTGAGTTTGGAATTTCTCAGATTATTTTAATTTTTTTTAGCCACTAATTCCAGTGGCTTGTATTATGTGACCTAGAAACTTGGTCATAGGTTTGGCGAACTCACATTTTTCACTCAATGTTAGGCAGGCATCCTGTAAGACTCTCAGGACTGTTCTGATTCTGCAGTCATGCTCTTCTCTCTTAGAGCCAAAGTATATCTCAATATGCCACATTACTCCTTCCATGAGTGCGCGAGAATGTTCTCTAGAACATTTCTGGAGAGGATGCCAAATCGTGATCTATTGAAATAATAACAGTGTGACATGAGCTCTTGGGATGATATGGTACTCGGTCTTTAGTTTTCCCTCATCCTGTAAATAATTTTGGAAATTCATTCCTGAATTTACTCCTGTTATGTTGATAGCAACTTTTTCCACTTGATATATTAGCTTCAATTTTAAACAGGCCTTATTGCTTCGTAGCAAGCATTTTTGACTGAATGACAGAGAGAGGTTCAAAGATTTCTTTCTCTTTATACTTCAACCTTGCCATGAGTTGGCTTTTAACTTTCAATGGAGTCTCACCAGGACCCTGTAATTTGATAAATGAGGGTTGGGTTGTTGAGCTATTTTACTTTGCCTGATAGGATGGAAACTCCTGCTCCTATGTCTAATGTGAACTCTGTGGGGGTGTCTATCCACCTTAATACACAAGTATTTGTTTTCAGTATCACTGACCTCCACTAGGAAGGTTAACTTTCTTTTTCTGTGGTTCTTCTGCTTCTTGTATGTCGCTCTGCATTAATATTTTCTCTTTTTACAGGTTGTCAATATTTTCAAGCGACAGTCAGTTGTAAAGTGGCCTGTTTTTTTTCACAGTTGTGGCACTCTACTCCCCCTGCTTGACATTCTTCTCACTTGTGCGGTTTGTTCCGGCGATGCCTAAGACATTTCAAGATGGTGGTTGGCACACTTTTGCTATTTTTGGTGGGCTTAGGTTTTGGCACACTTTCTCTTTTATAAATTGAATAGTGTCACTCAACCTTTTCCACAGGACCTCAACTTTTCCACAAACAAACGCCCAATTTTGTTTCCTAACGTTTCCTAAGCTCAGTGTGCGTCACAATTTGCACTGCCTTGACTAATGTTAAATCCTCTCTTGTCTGTAAGAGATCTGATAAGGTTTCATCCAGGACCCCGACTATAATTCTGCCACGAATCAATTCAACCCTTAAGATTCCATAATTGCAGTTCCCTGTCAGCCTGAAAAGATTATTGATGAACAATTCCATGCTTTCAACTTTGTTTTCTCTAGTTAATTTTTTCCCTTTCTGCAATTAAGTTTCTGCAGGTGCTGAAATATGAATCGAATGCTTGTAGGATATTTTTGTAAGAAGTTGAAATCTCATCAACTCCTTATCTTGCTATCACATTGTTTGCAATGGATGAAGTAATGCACTGGCCTAGTCTTTTTGATTTTGCTCTATGTCTCATGAACTTCTTTCTCCAGTTGCCCCAGTTCTGGGTGTGTTACGAACTATCAGCACTCTAAAATGATTCTGGGGATGTTAGTATGGATTCCATGTTTCTACTGAACCCTGGAATTGTTGCTGCTTCACTGATGCTGCTTGTTGCTTTGGGTTTGTGCTCACTGCTGTCCAGACCCCAGGTAGCTTGAACCTGCTGCATCCACGATACTTCAACTTTTATCTTTCATCTCTTGACTTGCTAGGTCTGTAGCTGCTTCTTAAATTTTACTTGCTGTCCGCTGCCACCATATGTTATCATATGTCCAGGGTCTAGTTGGGGTTCTTTGGGCCTTCTCTATTCTCCCAAAATAAGCTACGAAAGGCCATGGTTTATTAATGCCATTACTCTTTATTTACAGCTACTATATTGGGAATGCTGCATGAGGTTGGAACTTCTCCCTCCAGATCTCTGTTGCTCAGCCATGTTACATCATCATTACCTCAGCTTCATATGCTTTTGACATTAACCATTTAGTCTATAGTCAGGGGGCATTTTGTCCAGTTAGGATAGCCAGGGTTTAGAGTGTATATTGTCCAGTTAGTGTTGCCAAGGATCAGAAGTTGGACACCCCGGTCAGTGGCTGTTATGGAGCACACCGCAGATGAGTATGATCCCTGGATACTTCTCTCTGGATTATTTTACACATCAGCAACTCGCCAAGCCTGCTTTGATAGCACCTCCCAAACCCACAACCTTTACCACCGGGAAGGGCAACAGGCTCAAGGGAACACCACCTGCAAGTTCTCTTCCAGGTTACATGCAATCCTGACTTGCAACTATATTGCCATTTCCTCACTGGTACTGGGTCAAAGTCCTGAAATTCTCTAAAACCTGTACCGACACCACATGGACTGCCGCTGTTCAACAAAGCTGCTCATCACCAACTTCTCAAGTGCTATTAGGGATGCCAATAAATGTCAGGCTTGCCAGCGGTGTGTATTGTGAATGAAGAAAAACAGAGGTGCCGGTATGCCCTAAAACCATGTTTCTCAGGTAAAGATTTTCATAGTAAACGCGTCTGATGTTAATGATCTTCCTAGCCTAGTTGATACATGCACATCCACCAAGACCCCTTGGAGAGAACTCCTATTATGTTGGTAATACTGTGAACTCCATTGCCTGTGGCAAACCTGCCTCAGGAGAGGGCCCTCTGGCTGATAACAAGACCACAGGCTGTTCAATGGGCCAGGGGAAGTCCTGGTCAACCAGATATAGGGGAAGGAAGAGAAAGTCGAGGAATTAAATCAATTAAAACATTAGGTGGATATTAACAAAGAACAGATAGCACCTTGATTATTTTCCCATTGATTTTGTGTATAAAAAAGGTGGTGACCAGTACAACAGATCCTCTCCTAGAATCATAGAATCCTACAGTGCAGATGGAGGCCATTCGGCCCATTGAGTCTGCAATGATCACAATCCCACCCAGACCCTATCCCCATAACCCATTACGCTAACTAGTTCCTCTGACACTAAGGGACAATTTAGCATGGCCAATCCACCTAACCTGCACATCTTTGGACTGTGGGAGGAAAACAGAGCACCCGGAGGAAACCCACGCAGACACGGGGAGAATGTGCACAGACAGTGACCCAAGCTGGGAATCGCACCCGGGTTCCTGGCATTGTGAGGCAGCAGTGCTAACCACTGTGCCACCGTGCCGCCTACTGACAGCACTTTGTTGTATAAAATGTAGTGCAGCATCTGAGCATTAAGATTATGTCACTGTTGTTTGTGATTATCCAGCTAATTTTGATTAATTTGTTTAACAAGGTGAACTTTTGGAGGGTATGTCAAATACATTCCATTCCACAAAAAGCTCAAATGCAAATCAAACATTTGGTTTTCTTTGAATTGTAAATATGTGAAAAACCAGCTGGAGAGTAATAGGTGTCAATGATGTGTGAAAGTGGACCTTCATTATAACCATCACACCCACTTGAGGCACGACTAAAGAATTTGTAATATTAGTTTTTAAGGAAACTGAAATGAAACTCTCAAACAGCTGAATTTGGTGCGAAGTATTAACAACCAAGGATGGAATGCAAAATTCGTAATCCACCTGCTAAGAAGGAAAACTGAAATGATGGGTGGAATTCTCCCAAAAAAATTCTAAGTGTCGAATTTGAATGAACACTGGAGTAAATCATGCTGTTTTTTCAGTGGGAGTTCAGAAAAGAATCTCCCACACTCTGTGCGCTGCAGAAAGCCCTAGCATGATTCACTCCAGAAATCAGGGGGCCGGGCCTATCCCTGCTGGAGAGGCCGGTAGCATAGCACTGAGTGGGCCACTGCACATGTGCTGATCTGTCAGCGCCAAGCTCGGTACGTGCACTGTGGTCCCTGTCTGCCAGCCTCCCATTTGCTGGCCAGTTCGATCGCTGGCCAGCCCTGTGACCCCCACAACGCCGGCCCTCCGACCCCCTCAGGGCCTGATTGCTGGCCCCCCATGCATTTCTGGGCCAGCCTCGACCCTCCCCCCGCAGCTCCGTTCTCCTGCACACCCCCCCCCCTCCCCTCCCCTCCGCCTCCCGGCCTCCATCCCTCTGTCACTCAGTCCAACTGCAGAGTGGCAGCAGGATCCCTCACCCCCACCGATCGTCTCCCCCATAAGCCCTGCCCATCAGGCCCTGCCCCCATGCTCAGTAGGCAGTGCCGAGGTGCCCCCTTGGGAATTGCTGGGGGCACAGGCTGGTACTGCCAGGGTGCCAATACCCAGAGGGGGAGATGCTAGTGGGCCTGGAGACTTCGGTCCCGGGCCCGCAAATTTATTTAAAATATATGTTAATGTTCATTTAAATCATTTTTGGGGCTTCCCGCCAATTTGCGGCACGGAGCTGACGCCGCTGGAAATCCGGCGCTGGGGGATGCTATCGGGGCGGCACGGCCCAGCACGAATCCCGCCCTGCTGGGATCTTCCAGACCTGTGGGAACTTTAGAAAAATGCTGTCATCAGAGAGAGAGAAACAGAAAGGGGAAGATTGAAGGTTACTGGAAAGTTTGGGTTTGTCAGTATAAAGATGGACTATTGAAAAGAGGAAAGGCATGGGAGAGTCGAACAACCAAAGGGAAAGAAAATCATAGAATCCCTACAGTTCAGAAGGAGGTCATTTGGCCCATTGTGTCTGCACTGAGTCAGCATCTCTCCCAGGCCTACGTCTGCCCTATCCCCCATAACCCCATGTATTTACCCTGCTAATTCCCCTAACAGACACACCTTGGGACACTAAGGGCAATTTAGCATGGCCAATCCACCTACAATTCAGACACAGTTCCTCAGATAAGGCCATGAATAACCCTTGATTTGACTTCATCCATTTTTTTAAGGATTCAATGTTGTTGATTTTTTTTACTGAGTAATTAGAATTAATAAACCATTGTTCATTTTACCAACATTTCTGTCTGTGGCTGATTATTCCCCACCAGGTTTGAAGCTCAAATTTTTTGACACTCAAGTAAAATCCTACAAAGTTGGTGTAATTCTCCAGTTAATAATGTTCCCCCTACAGGCTGTCCTCACTAGTGATCTCGAACAGCGATATAATGAAACTTCTGCTCCCACCAGAATGACTACAGACAACACAACCCATAGTTCCCATTGTAAAGTTCATCCTGAAGTTGTCCAGCAAATATTTTATTGCCCAACCCCAACTGCCCTTGAGAACATGGTGGTGAGCCACTTTCTTAAACCACTGAAGCCCATCTGACGTAGATACATCTACAGTGCTGTTTGTGTCAGGAGGTGAGTTATTCGCTACAAGATTCCAAGCCTGCTCTTGTAGCCACAGTGTTTATATGGCTGGTCCAGTTCAGTTTCTGATCAATGGTAACTCCCGGGATGATGGTGGGACTTCATCAATGACAATGTCATTGAACATCGTGCAAATGGTTAGATTCCCCCTTGTTGGAGAAAAGAACATTGCATGGTGCTTGTGTGGTGTGAATGTTACTGGGGACTTAACAGTCCAAGCTTGAATGTTGTCCAGGTGTTGCTGCACTCCGGTATGGACTGCTTCAGTATCTGAGGAGTTGTGAATGAAACAGAAGACTGTACAATCATCAGAAAGATCTTTTGGAAGGAAGATCATTGATAAAGCAGCTGAAAATGATTGGGCTCCTGAGGAACTCCTGCAACATTTCCTGGGTGAAATGTTTGGTTTCCCACAACCATAACATTGTGCTTGGTACAGCTCTAATTAATGGAGAGTTTCTCCCCTGATTTCCATTTGACTTCAATTTTGCTAGGGCTCCTTGGTGTCATACTTGTTGTCAAGGACACTGTCAGCTCTGAAATTCAGATATTTTGTCCATATTTTAAAGAGAATGGTAGCATAGTGGTAATGTTTCTGGACTAGTGATCCAGAGACCCAGACTATTGCTTTGGAGACACGAGTTCAAATCCTATGACGGTAGTTGGGGGGAATTGAATTCAAATAATTAATCAACCTGCAATAAAAAGCTAGCCTGAGGAATGATAACTATAAAATAAGTTGTTATAAAAACCCATGTGCTTCACCAATGTGCTTCAGGGAAGGAAATTTGTCATGTTTATCTGGTCTGGCCTACATGTGACTTCAGACCCACAGCAATGGGGTCTTAACTTTCTTCTGAATTGGCCTACCAAGCTACTCAGCTGTTTGAAACCACGATAGAAAAGTCAAATAAGAATAAAACTTGATGGACCATCTGGCATCAATTTAATCACTGGAAACAGAAGGCGGTCCAGTTGATCCTATAACATCCTCCTCACTGACATTTGGGAACTTGTGCCAAGACTAGGAGGGTTCTCCCCTAGACTAGCCAGACGTAATCTTGCTCAACGAATCATACCTTACAACCAATGTCCTACGCTCCTCCATTATTATCCCTGAGAATGTCCTGTCCCACCAGCAGGTCAGACACACGTGAGGAGGTGGTGCAGTGGTAAGAGTTCAGGAGGGAGTAGCAATTCTGAGTATCCTCAAAATTGACCCCGGACCCCATAAAGTCTCATTGCACCAGGTCAAACACAGGTGAGGAAACAACCTACTTTCAGTTGATAAATCATTACACATCCATGTTAGACACCACTTGGAAAAGGTACTGAGGAATCCCTACAGTGCAGAAAGAGGCCATTTGACCCATCAAGTCTACACCAACCCTCCGATAGAGTATCCTCCCCAGACCTTATCCCTATAACCCCACATATTTACCCTGTTAACCCCCTTAACCTACACATCTTGGGACACTAAGGTGCAATTTAGAATAGCCAATGAACCGAACCTGCACATCTTTGGACTGTGGGAGGAAACAGGAGCACTGGGAGGAAACCCATGCAGACATGGGGAGAATGTGCAAACTCTGTGCAGACAGTAATCCAAGACTAGAATTGAACCCAGGTCCTTGGTGCTGTGAGGCAGCAGTGCCAACCACTGTGCCACCCAGGGTGAAGAATATACTCTGAGTGGGGGACTTCAATATCTGTCACTAAGATTGGCATGGTGGCACAATTACTGACTGAGCTGGCTAAGTCCTGAAGCGCATATCTGGCAGACTGGGCCTGTGGCAGATGGTAAGAGAACAAACAGGAAGGAAAAACCTATTTGACCTCATCATCAATCAGGTGCATCTGTCCACGATAGTGTTGGGAGGAGTGGCTATTACTCAGCCTTTCTTGGAGATGAAGTCCCATCTTCACAATGAGGACACCTTCCATTGTGTTACGTGGCATTCTTCTTAGGCAGCACCTTTGGAACAAGGATGACTTTGCTTCCACTCCAATTCAATGAAATCTGAGATGGCAGTTATATCCAATACTCGGCCTGCAGACTCTGCCAATTGTGGTGTTGCTAGAGAGCTGGAGAGATGGTGTTTTGACCCAGTGACAATTAAGGAATGGAAATATAATTCCAAGTCAGGATGGTGAGTGGCTTGGAGAGCAACTTCCAGGTGGTGGTGTTACCATGTGTGTGCTGCCCCTGTCCTTCTAGTTTGTAGAGGTTGTGTGTTTGGAAGGTGGAGGGAGTGAATGTTTGTGGATGTGGTACCAAGCAAATGGGCTGCTTTGTCCTAAATGTCAAGCTACTTGAGTATTGTTGTAGATGCACTCATCCAGGCAAATGGGGAGTATTCCATTACACTCATGATTTGTGCCTTGTAGATGGTAGACAGGCTGCGGGGGGGCAGGAGGTGAGTTACTTGCCACAGGATACCTAGTCTCTGACATGCTCTTGTAGCCACAGTATTTATATGGCTAGTCCAGTTCAGTTTCTGGTCAATGGTAACCCCCAGAAAGTTGATAATGGGCAATTCAGCGATGGTAATGCTCTTGAATGTCAAAGGACAATGGTTAGGTTCTCCTTTGTTGGAGATGGTCATTGCCTGGCACTTGTGTGGCACAAATGTTACTTGCCACTTGTCAGCCCAAGCCTGGCTATTGTCCAGGATGCATTTGGACACGGGCTGCTTCAATATCTGGGAAGTTACGAATGATGCTGAACATTGTGCAATCATCAGCGAACATCTCCACTTCTGACCTTATGATGGAAGGAACGTCATTGCTGAAGCAGCAGAAGATGGTCCTAGGACACTATCCTGCACACTTCTTGCAGTGATGTCCTGGAACTAAGACGATTGACTTCCAACAACCACAAGCACCTTCCTTTGTGCCAGGTATGACTCCAACCAGTGGATAATTTGCCCTCAATTCCCATTGACCCCAGTTTTGTTAGGGCTCCTTGATGCCATATTTGGTCAAATGCTGCCTTGATGTCAGGACAGTCACTCTCACCTCACCTCTGGAGTTCAGCTCTTTTGTCCACGTTTGAACTAAGGCTGTAATGAGGTCAGGAGCTAAGTAGCCTGGTAGAATCCAAATTAAGCATCAATGAGCAGGTTATTGCTAAGCAAGTGTTGTTTGATAGCATTTGATGAGCCCTTCCATCACTTTACTGATCATCCAGAGTAGAATGATGGGGCAATAATTGGCCAGTTTGGATTTGTCCTGTTTTTTTGTGTACAGGAAATACCTGGCCAGAGAGTGCTAATAGAATAAAAAATGGAAGATGGGTAATGAAGATGTCAATAGGATTAGTTGTTTCATCACCAATATCTCCTGCCCGGAAAATTGGGAGAGGTTTTGTTCTGAAATTGTTGAACTGAATGTTCAATCCAAAGACTGTAAAGTGCCAAGTTGAAAGGTGAGGTGCTATTCCCAAAACTTGCATGGACCTTCAATGGAACAGGCCTCGGACAGAAAGGTCAGATGGAAGGAGGATGAAGAATTAAAATGGTAGCTGACTGGAAGCTCGGTGTCACAGGTGGCGACTGAACACACTGAACTGAATTAGATGAGACTGCATTGTGAGCAGCGAAGCAATAAGTACAAGTAAATTGCTGTTTCACTTGGAAGGGGTGTTTGGGACCTTAGTTGGTGAGACAAGAGATAAAAAGACTGGTTTTGCATCCCCTATGCCTGTGTGAAAAGATGCCAGGAGAAGGAGATGGTATATTGGGGGTGAGAGGTGACTTGCAGAGTGGACTGTTAAATGGATCCAACACAGGAAGAAGTCTCACAACACCAGGTTAAAGTCCAACAGGTTTATTTGGTAGCAAAAGCCACTAGCTTTCGGAGCGCTGCTCCTTCATCAGGTAAGTGGGAGTTCTGTTCACAAACAGGGCATATAAAGACACAAACTCAATTTACAAAATAATGGTTGGAATGCGAGTCTTTACAGGTAATCAAGTCTTAAAGGTACAGACAATGTGAGTGGAGAGAGCGTGAAGCACAGGTTAAGGAGATGTGTATTGTCTCCAGACAGGACAGTTAGTGAGATTTTGCAAGCCCAGGCAAGTCGTGGGGGTTACAGATAGTGTGACATGAACCCAAGATCCCGGTTCAGGCCGTCCTCATGTGTGCGGAACTTGGCTATCAGTCTCTGCTCAGCGACTCTGCACTGTCGTGTGTCGTGAAGGCCGCCTTGGAAAACGCTTACCCGAAGATCAGAGGCCGAATGCCCGTGACCGCTGAAGTGCTCCCCAACAGGAAGAGAACACTCTTGCCTGGTGATTGTCGAGCTGTGTTCATTGAGCGGTGTCCAACGCCGGCATCTCCACATCACAAATGGATCCAAGTCAGATGGTGAAGTGTGAAACAAGACACAGATCTTTTCCTTGTTAGTAGGTTTATTCACAGGATGCAGCATTACAGATCTCTGTCTCTGAACTACTAACAGAGTGTTCCAGCTGACACTCTTTTCTCTTTTGAGTAAAACAAGTAATCAAATATACCAATCAACTAAAACTAATTAACAGCCCCTTAAAGGGGCACTGTAACAAAAAGAAATCAAATCTTTGAAAGAACATAATCAAATAAATTATAGTAATATTATGAGGCGAGTGCCTCCTTATACTCTTTTGGTACATCAATAAAACAAATAATCAAATGAACAAATTAACAATCCCTTAAAGGGGCACTGTAACAAAAAGCAAAACTAGAACAGAAAAGTATTTCAATTAAAATAATATTTTGTGGGAAAATGATACACTGCAGTCCCTGCAACACCCCTGGTCATGGAAAACGTCAAGCATACCAACAGATGCTGCGTGCTCCCTCTCCAAGGTCAACCAGGCACATATGTAACTACAAAATAGGGGCAGACAGTCGGACTGAGTAACCCCCTCATCCGCCCACTGCCTGCACCTGTTTATGGCCACCTTGGCCAGGCCCAGGGGCAAGCTAGCAGGCCGCAGCCCTCCTCTACACTGGATGACCAAACATCAGGAGAATGAGGCTGAAATGCAACCAGAACCTGAGGTGCAGGCCCCTCAAATAATCAAAAAGGGACTGCAACCTTGGTCAATCTATGTACACATGGACACAGACTTCTCGAGACCACAGAAAATACAGGTGATCTGGGAGTCCGTGAACCATCTTAATTGTTTGTTGCACAGGACTGCTGCCTGAAACACCCTCCTTGCCAAGTGCCCAATGGATGGCAGGATGGATCACCATGGTGCGTTCAGACAAGGGCATGACTGATTCTCCTTATACTCCTTTGTGTACCCATGAACAAATGAACTAATTAAATGATTAGTCCCTTTTACAGAGTATTTCCAGGTTATTGTAACAGAAACTGTTAGAAGAAAGGCATCAGATTAAGATAACATTTTGGGAAGAGTCCCTTTGTACTCTTTTGAACAAAACCAATAAAATGAAATAACTAATTCATGAAGGAAAACTAAAGAACCACCTCTGAAAGGGGCATTGTAACAAAAGCAAAACTTCAACTGAAACTTATCGAATCAAACTAAAATAATGATGATGTTCTCCAGCCCCTGCGATGCCCCCAGTTGTGGAAGGCCTCAAGTGTATCTGTGGACACTACGTTCACCCTCTCCAGGGACACCTGGACATGCACATGTCAGTAGAAAAAGGAGCAGGCAGTCTGACTGGATAACCTCCTCAACCACCCGTTTCCTGGAGCTATTAATAGCCACTTTGGCCAGACCCAGGAGCAAGCTAACAAGGAGGTTCTACTCCCTGCCCGTCCCCAGATGGCCAGAGATCAGGAGTGTGGATCTGAAGAGCAGCCAAAACTGGAGGAGCAGCCCCCTGAAACTGTTAAAAATGTCCTGCAAGCTTGCACAATCTACATACACATGGAACATTGACTCCTCAAGACTGTAGAAAACACAGGCAGCCTCAGAGTATGTAAACCATTTTAATTTGCAATTGTCTGGGACTGCTGCATGCAACACCTCCATGCCACATCCTCAAATAGTAAAAGGGAGGGAGAACTCCCATAGAGAAATTCCTCCACCGCTAACTACCACCTAGTATTCCGGTGTTACTGTGAGTCGAGACTGCCTGCTCCTTTTTCTACTGACATGTGCATGTCCAGGTGTCCCTGGAGAGGGTGAACGTAGTGTCCACAGATACACTTGAAGCCTTCCACAACTGGGGGCATCGCAGGGGCTGGAGAGCATCATCAGGCCCAGAAACATTATTTTAGTTTGATTTGATAAGTTTCAGTTGAAGTTTTGCTTTTGTTACAATGACTCTTCCAGGGGTGGTTCTTTAGTTTTCCTTCATGGATTAGTTATTTCATTTTATTGGTTTTGCTCATTGAACAAATAGCCAGGTTTTCAGAAATACTCCAAAACATTTCAAAGCACTCATTTAACCTCTTCACTTTCTAAGTCAGGTTTACCAGTGAACGTGTTGTTTCATTTCTATCACATCATGAGCTATGAACCTGAGGTTGTGAAAATGCAATAGAAATGTACGTTCTTCTTGATCTATGGAATACCATGCAGTGATCCACAAGAGGACAGCTACACAGGGTACTCACGGCATTCAATCAGAAATTGCACATCTGTCTGCAAAGCTGCTGCCAGTTTGCTTTTTCACAGACTACAAAGAACAAAGAACAATACAGCACAGGAACAGGCCCTTCGGCCCTCCAAGCCCGCGCCGCTCCCTGGTCCAAACTAGACCATTCTTTTGTATCCCTCCATTCCCACTCCGTCCATATGGCTGTCTAGATAAGTCTTAAACGTTCCCAGTGTGTCCGCCTCCACCACCTTGCCTGGCAGCGCATTCCAGGCCCCCACCACCCTCTGTGTAAAATATGTCCGTCTGATATCCGTGTTAAACCTCCCCCCCTTCACCTTGAACCTATGACCCCTCGTGAACGTCACCACCGACCTGGGGAAAAGCTTCCCACCGTTCACCCTATCTATGCCTTTCATAATTTTATACACCTCTATTAAGTCTCCCCTCATCCTCCGTCTTTCCAGGGAGAACAACCCCAGTTTACCCAATCTCTCCTCATAACTAAGCCCCTCCATACCAGGTAACATCCTGGTAAACCTCCTCTGTACTCTCTCCAAAGCCTCCACGTCCTTCTGGTA
The DNA here is from genome assembly GCF_964213995.1 of Mustelus asterias. Lineage (NCBI taxonomy): Eukaryota > Metazoa > Chordata > Chondrichthyes > Carcharhiniformes > Triakidae > Mustelus > Mustelus asterias. The sequence continues at coordinate 25,645,541 of NC_135818.1, forward strand.
GTGTGGCGACCAGAACTGGACGCAGTATTCCAGATGCGGCCGAACCAACGTTCTATACAACTGCAACATCAGACCCCAACTTTTATACTCTATGCCCCGTCCTATAAAGGCAAGCATGCCATATGCCTTCTTCACCACCTTCTGTCACTTTCAAGGATCTGTGGACTTGCACACCCAGGTCCCTCTGCGTATCTACACCCTTTATGGTTCTGCCATTTATCATATAGCTCCTCCCTACATTATTTCTACCAAAATGCATCACTTCACATTTATCAGGATTGAACTCCATCTGCCATTTCTTTGCCCAAATTTCCAGCCTATCTATATCCTTCTGTAGCTTCTGACAATGCTCCTCACTATCTGCAAGTCCTGTCAATTTTGTGTCGTCCGCAAACTTACTGATCACCCCAGTTACACCTTCTTCCAGATCATTTATATAAATCACAAACAGCAGAGGTCCCAATACAGAGCCCTGCGGAACACTACTAGTCACAGGCCTCCAGCCGGAAAAAGACCCTTCCACTACCACCCTCTGTCTTCTGTGACCAAGCCAGTTCTCCACCCATCTAGCCACCTCCCCCTTTATCCCAAGAGATCCAACCTTTTTCACCAGCCTACCATGAGGGACTTTGTCAAACGCTTTACTAAAGTCCATATAGACGACATCCACGGCCCTTCCCTCGTCAACCATTTTGGTCACTTCTTCAAAAAACTCCACCAAGTTAGTGAGGTATGACCTCCCTCTCACAAAACCATGCTGACTATCGTTAATGAGTTTATTCCTTTCTAAATGCGCATACATCCTATCTCTGAGAATCTTCTCCAACAACTTCCCCACCACGGACGTCAAGCTCACCGGCCTATAATTACCCGGGTTATCCTTCCTACCCTTCTTAAATAACGGGACCACATTAGCTATCCTCCAATCCTCTGGGACCTCACCTGCGTCCAGTGACGAGACAAAGATTTGCGTCAGAGGCCCAGCGATTTCATCTCTCGTCTCCCTGAGCAGCCTTGGATAGATTCCATCAGGCCCTGGGGATTTGTCAGTCTTTAAATTCTCTAACAAACCTAACACTTCCTCCTTTGTAATGGAGATTTTCTCCAACGGTTCAACCGTCCCCTCCGAGACACTCCCAGTCAACACATCCCTCTCCTTTGTGAATACCGACACAAAGTATTCATTTAGGATCTCCCCTACTTCTTTGGGCTCCAAGCATAATTCCCCACTTTTGTCCCTGAGAGGTCCGATTATTTCCCTGACAACACTTTTGTTCCTAACGTATGAATAAAATGCCTTGGGATTCTCCTTAATCCTGTCTGCCAAGAACATTTCGTGACCCCTTTTTGCTCTTCTAATTCCCCGTTTGAGTTCTTTCCTACTTTCTTTGTACTCCTCCAGAGCTCCCTCTGTTTTTAGCTGCCTGGACCTACCATACGCCTCTCTTTTCTTTTTGACCAGTCCCTCAATTTCCCTGGTTATCCACGGTTCTCGAATCCTACCCTTCCTATCCTTCTTTTTAACGGGCACATGCCTGTCCTGTAGCCCTAACAACTGTTCCTTAAAAGACTCCCACATGCCAGATGTGGATTTACCTTCAAACAGCCTCTCCCAATCAAGAGCTGCCAATTTCTGCCTGATCCCACTAAAGTTAGCCTTCCCCCAATCCAACACCTTACCTTTGGGACACCACTCATCCTTTTCCATCACTATCCTAAAGCTAACAGAATTGTGGTCACTATTTGCCACATGTTCCCCTACCAAAACTTTGAAGACCTGACCGGGCTCATTCCCCAGTACCAGGTCCAGTATAGCCCCCTCTCTAGTCGGGCTATCTACATATTGTTCCAAAGAACCCTCCTGTACGCATTTTACAAATTCCTCCCCATTCAGAGTCCCTGCTCTCAGCGATTTCCAGTCTATACCAGGGAAATTGAAGTCTCCCACTACAACAACCCTATTTTTCCTGCACCTATCCAGTATCTCCTGACATATCCGTTCTTCCACTTCCCTAGGGCTGTTGGGGGGCCTGTAGTACACCCCCAACATAGTGACTGCACCCTTCCTGTTTCTAAGCTCCACCCAGAGTGACTCGTTACACGACCCCTCTGAATTGTCCTCCCTCTGCACCGCTGTAATATGCTCTCCAACTAATACTGCCACTCCCCCACCTCTTTTGGCCCCTCCTCTGTCTCGCCTAAAACACTTGTACCCCGGAATATTCAGCTGCCAGTCCTGTCCCTCTTTCAACCAAGTCTCTGTCACCGCAACCACATCCAAATTCCTCGTGAGCATTAAGGCCCTAAGTTCGTCTGTCTTACCTGCTACGCTCCTTGCATTGAAGTATAAGCACTCCAGACCTCCAGGCCCAGTGAGGTCATCCTCCCCCAGAGTGCTCTTCTTCTTTGTCAGCCTTGTCCCAGCCCCAAGCTCGTCCCCAGCCTCTACACTTGTAGACCTAATATTTTGATCCCCTCCCCCCGCCATACTAGTTTAAACCCCCCCGAACTGCACTAGCAAAACTCCCAGCCAGGATATTCGTGCCCTTCCAACTTAGTTGTGACCCATCCTTCTTGTACAGGTGCCATCCTCTCCTGAAAACTTCCCATTGATCTAGGAAAATGAAGCCCTCCCTCCTGGACCAGTCCTTTAGCCAAGCATTCAATTTTACTAACTCCCTATTCTTAGCCTCACTGGCACGAGGCATTGGGAGCAGCCCAGAGATGGCCACCCTGGAGGCCCTACTTTTTAGCCTATTTACCAACTCCCTGAATTGCTCTCGTAGGACCCCCCTGCTCTTCCTATCTACGTCATTTGCACCAATGTGTACAATGACATCCGTTTCTTTATCTTCCCCTTTTAATATGCCTCCTATCCGCTCGGAGACATCCATGACCCCAGCACCAGGTAGGCAGACTACCATCCTGGAGTCCCGTTTGCACCCACAGAATCGCCTGTCCGTGCCTCTAACCGACGCATCCCCCACCACTATTGCTCTCCTAACCCCTCTCTTTCCTTTCCAGGCCACAGAGCCTGACTGTGTGCCAGTGACCTGGTCACTGTGGCTTACCCCTGGAGAGTCATCCTCCCCCACACTATCCAAAACAATATACTTGTTTTGGAGTGGGACAACCACAGGTGACCCCTCCTCTAATTGCTCACTCCCCTCCCCTCTCAACCTGTCGCCGAGCCCTTCCTATTATGAGAGACAGCCACTGGAGTACTCTCTGGTACGTTACCCTTCTGACCTTTACTCCTCCTAACTGTGACCCACGTGTCTTCCTCCCGATGCCCCGGTGTAACCAGTTGCCTATAACTCATGTCAATTATTCTCTCATTCTCCCTGACTAGACCAAGGTCAGCAATCTGCAGCTCCAGTTCCCTGACACGGTCCCTCAGGAGCTGCAGTTCCACGCACCTGGCACAAATGTGAACCTCTGGGAGGCTAGGTGTTTCCAGGAACTCCCACATCCCACACTGGAAGCACTGAACTGGCCTATCGCTCATAGCTACCCTTATCCGATACAGGTTTGGATAAAAATAACTTACCTTGCCTCGCCCTTTCAGCCTAAGCCTAATGGGCTAGTTCCCCAAACATAACAAGAAATGCAGATTTGACTAACATTCAGTTCTTTGAGATGACCAGGAACTGTTTTGTTAGTTACTTCATTGCCACCACCAGCAAATTTAGATTACAACCAAACCAATCTAAGATCAGAAAACCTTGTCCGCTCATTAACTATTAAACACATGATTCAATATTTGTGACAGATGAAGTTTGAGGCAGGGCTCTTGAACATTCTCTGGTGATCACTGCGAGGATCCTCCAGTGTTGGTCTTTGGGTAACATTGTCCAACATAAAGATTAACCTCGTCTTTGGGTCCAACTTGCAGCCTGTATGCCAGTGACTTTGGATTCCACTCTTTAAGCCTAGGCAGTCTAGTCTTATTTGTGCTCGTGTGTCGCACTCGCTGACCTATGCTGTTCAAACGTCATAAGCCTGGAGGTTTGAAAAGGGTTGTTCTTAGTCAGAAAACAGAACTCCAAGACCTTCTCGAATCAGAAACATGAGAGAGATGCAAATTCATTGTGGCGTAAATTTAAAGACTTCTCATGGGCCTGGAGGTTCGGGGTACCGACTCATGGACTTGGATGTTCCTATTGCTCATCATTTCTAGACCATGAGTGTGAACAGGGTGAAGGCACTGGATGAGGGATTGGTGAATGAACCTGTGTTAGAAGTGAAGAAAATGCCCAAGCAATGGCTTGTCTGTATCACATGACAACACTTAACATAGGCAATAAGAATGCAGTGCATGTTCCTGCATTTATATACAAGACCTAATCACACAGTCAGGACACTTCAGCGAATCACTTTGGAAGTTCAACGACTTGTACATTTAAGATCCTTACAATTGATCTTAAAAGTCGAGAGGCAGCCTCTGAATTCAGCTACATACTGCCACCTATTGTAAAACTGAATAATACACACAGAAAGAAGAGCCAAGAGACACTGGTACAACACCACATTGCCCTCAAATCTTTTCAATGACCTATTTCCCAAAGAACAGGCCCCATGTTACTGCACAGCCTCCACGATGACTGGAATTACCTTGTGGACTCGGAGAAAATACAGAGTGAGCAGACAGCAGACTGTTTCTGTGGAAATGTAGCCCCAGTGAGAGTCAGTGTGTGTGGAACTATCCTCCAGTCAGTGTCTGTGGAACTGTTCCCCAGTCAGAGTCAGTGTCTGTGGAACTGTACCCCCAATGAGAGCCAGTGTGTGTGGAACTGTACCCCAGTGAGAGTCAGTGTGTGTGGAACTGTACCCCCAATGAGAGCCAGTGTGTGTGGAACTGTACCCCAGTGAGAGTCAGTGTCTGTGGAACTGTTCCCCAGTGAGAGTCAGTGCCTGTGGAACTGTCCTCCAATGAGAGTCAGTGTGTGTGGAACTGTCCTCCAGTCAGAGTCAGTGTCTGTGGAACTGTTCCCAGTGAGAGTCAGTGTCTGTGTTGACTGCAGTTTCTCATCCTATGTGCTGGGGATAGTGCTATGCTATGGATCCTATCCAGAGTTCCATCAATACCATAATATACCCATCCTTTTGAGATATTCCACAGAGTCCAGGAGGTGAAGACTTTGATTACCTGCTTGTCATCGGCTTAGCCCTTCCCGTTATAAAGCTGGAATTCTGCAGTAACCTCAGCCTGGAGTTCAGCCTCCTACCTCCTTTTTTCAGCACAGAGCTTGTGCCTGGGCTACAACTCTCCTAGGCCAGGGTGACATCCCCTGATTGGACACATTCTACAAAATAATCACTGTCTGCATTCTTGGATCAGAGAGATCATACAGTCGGGTGGTCCAGCCTGGAGCAGAAATGGATGTGCCAGCAGCTCTATGGATGTCGCTCTCTCTGTCACATTGTGAATCAGCATCCGGCTCAGGAAATCCCTGAGAATTGGAGAGACCTGCAGAGGGAAATACATTACCCATCAGTTAACAAGCAAGTCAGAGCTGAGAGCAGCCCAGTTGGAATATTCTAACACAATCCCCCATTCCCACTACCAGAGCTCAGTCTAAATATTCTCATCCCATTTATATTGTACCATGATAACCATCCCAAGGCACTTTGTGCCTCTCCCAGGAGGTGCCATGGTTCTGGGTGGGCAGTTTATATATTACATGGGGCAGGATGGATGGACCAGATAGTCATTTCCTGTCCATCATTATTCATATGTTCACTTCACAGAGGCACCTCACACACATAGATTCCAAAAGTGGGGTTTTGGGGAGATGACTGATGACAAGGATTGAATGGGAGGCGAGGAAACTGTTAACAATATCGGCTAACATGGAAGGGAAGTTAGGTATTCAGGAGTGTAGTGGGAATATGTTTGAGAGAGCAGGTGAGTTTCATGGACTTGAGGAGAGAAGGGAGAGAGTAGGGCCTCTTAAAGATCAACAAGGTCACCTATGTGCGGATCCACAAGAGATGGGTGAGATCCTAAATGAATATTTCTCATCAGTATTTACTGTTGAGAAAAGCATGGATGTTAGGGAACTTGGGGAAATAAATAGTGATGTCTTGAGGAGTGTACATATTACAGAGAAGGAGGTGCTGGGAGTCTTAATGCGCATCAAGGTAGATAAATTCCCAGGACCTGATGAAGTGTATCCCAGGACATTGTAGGAGGCTAGGGAGGAAATTGCAGGTTCCCTAGCCAAGATACTTGAATCATCGATAGTTACGGGTGAGGTGCCTGAAGATTGGAGAGTGGCAAATATTATGCCTTTGTTAAAAAAGGGCTGCAGGGAAAAGCCTGGGAACTACAGGCCAGTGAGCCTCATATCTGTGGTGGGTAAGTTGTTGGAAGGTATTTTGAGAGACAGGATCTACAGGCATTTAGAGACGCAAGGACTGATTAGGGACAGTCAGCATGTCTTTGTGAGTGGAAAATCATGTCTCACAAATTTGATTGAGTTTTTTGAAGGGGTAACCAAGAAGGTAGATGAGGGCAGTGCAGTTGATGTTGTCTACGTGGACTTTAGCAAGGCCTTTGATAAGGTACCGCATGGTAGGTTGTTCCATAAGGTTAAATCTCACGGGATCCAGGGTGAGGTATCTAAATGGATACAAAATTGGGTTCTTGACCGTGGTTCATAGAATCATAGAAACCCTACAATGCAGAAAGAGGCCATTGGGCCCATCGAGTCTGCATCGACTACAATCCCACCCAGGCCCTACCCCTACATCTCCACATATTTACCTGCTAATCCCTCTAACCTACGCATCTCCGGACACTAAGGGGCAATTTTACCATGGCCAATCGACCTAACCCGCACATCTTTGGACTGGAGAGAGTTGTTTTTCAAACTGGAGGCCTGTGACCAGCGGTGTGCCTCAGGGATCAGTGCTGGGCCCACTGTTATTTGTCATTTATATTAATGATTTGGATGAGAATATAGGAGGCATAGTTAGTAAGTTTGCAGATGACACTAAGATTGGTGGCACAGTGGACAATGAAGAAAGTTATCTCCAATTGCAACGAGATCTTGATCAATTGGGCCAGTCGGCTGATGAATGGCAGATGGAGTTTAATTTAGACAAATGCGAGGTGATGCATTTTGGTAGATTGAACCAGGGCAGGACTTACTCAGTTAATGGTAGGGCTTGGGGAGAGTTACAGAACAAAGAGATCTAGGGGTACATGTTCATAGCTCCTTGAAAATGGAGTCACAGGTGGACAGAGTGGTGAATAAGGCATTCGGCATGCTTGATTTCATCGGTCAGAACATTGAATACAGGAGTTGGAATGTCTTGTTGAAGTTGTACATGACATTGGTAAGGTCACACTTGGAATACTGTGTGCAATTCTGGTCACCCTATTATAGAAAGGATATTATTAAACTAGAAAGAGTGCAGAAAAGATTTATTAGGATGCTACTGGGACTTGATGGATCGAGTTATAAGGAGAGGCTGGATAGACTGAGACTTTTTTCTCTGGAGTGTAGGAGGCTGAGGGGTGATCTTATACAGGTCTATAAAATAATGAGGGGCATAGATTAGCTCGATAGTCAATATCTTTTCCCAAAGGTAGGGGAGTCTAAAACTAGAGGGCATAGGTTTAAGGTGAGAGGGGAGAGATACAGAAGTGTCCAGAGGGGCAATTTTTTCACACAGAGGGTGGTGAGTGTCTGGAACAAGCTGCCAGAGGTAGTAGTAGAGGCGGGTACAATTTTGTCTTTTAAAAAGCATTTAGATAGTTACATGGGTATGATGGGCATAGGGGGATATGGGCCAAATGTGGGCAATTGGGATTAGCTTAGGGGTTTTAAATAAAAGGGCGACATGAACAAATTGGGCCGAAGGGCCTGTTTCCATGCTGTAAACCTCTATGACTCTATGAGCTTAGAGAGCATATGCTCTGGACTGGGATAAGAGGAATCTGAGGAGAAGAAAGAAATGGGAAAAGAGAATCGCAGATGGAGCCCATCTTAGTGACAAAGAAGTCCATAGGTTTTCCCACTTGTTCATAGAATCATGTTGGGGAAAACAGTGGATAGGATAGGGGAGGCTTGACCTGACTATGAGTGATGGCAGAGAGTAAAAGATTTACTGGGGGCAGGGGCATCCAAGATGGAAGAGAGGTAATGACGAAGCAGATTGACAGCTGGAGCAGTGTCATGGCAAATGGAGGTTGGAAGTTTGAAAGTGTTGTTTGAAGGTGAATGCAGAAGGAGTGAGGCTTTTATGGCTTTGGTGGATGTGAGACACACAAGGAAGTGAATGGGCGTAAGGAAGTGAATGGGCATAACCTTGTCAACAACTGAGACCATGCAAATGAGAGAAGGCAAGATGACGGGAGTAGTCATGAATAAGGGTGCAAGATGGACGACAGAAGAGCACTAAATTTAAATGTGAAATGATAAGGGAAAGTCAGGTGCGACTGAAATTATCAAGGAAGAGATATGACTATGACTATGACCTCTATGACTCTAAGAGGAGGTCACTGCATGAAGAGACTGGGGGAGGAAATGCAAAAGGCTATCAAATAGCCCACTTGATCAACACTACCTCCACCCTCAACATTCACTCCCTCCACCACCCTCAACATTCACTCCCTCCACCACCCTCAACATTCACTCCCTCCACCACCCTCAACATTCACCACCTCCACCACCCTCAACATTCACTCCCTCCACCACCCTCAACATTCACTCCCTCCACCACCCTCAACATTCACTCCCTCCACCCCAGTGCACAGTGGCAGCAGTGTGCGCCATCTACAAGATGCACTGCAGCAACTCACCAAGGCTACTTCAGCAGCACCTTCAAACCTGTCACCTCCACCACTTAGAAGACAAGGATCCATGGGAATACCACCACCAGCAAATCCCCTCCAAGGCACACAACTTCTCGATTTGAAACAATATCACTGTTCCTTCACTACCACTGTGTGAAAATCCTAAACATTATCCCTTTCTGTGGGTGCACCCAGCAGTTCAAAAAAACTGGCTCATCATTACCGTCTCAAGGTTATGGAGGGAATGAGCAACCAATGTTGCCCTTGATAGTGACACTCACACTATATGAAAGAATAGAAAAATATCCAGAGAAGAACTTAGGTGGGGGGTGAATGCAGGGAACAGGATATAAGGAGAGATGAGAGGTTGGCAGAGGATTGAGCTCTTGTAGAGGTGTTGCTCCAGGAGTACATAGAACATAGAACAGTACAGCACAGAACAGGCTCTTCGGCCCACGATGTTGTGCCGAGCTTTATCTGAAACCAAGATCAAGCTATCCCATTCCCTATCATCCTGGTGTGCTCCATGTGCCTATCCAATAACCGCTTAAATGTTCCTAAAGTGTCTGACTCCACTATCACTGCAGGCAGTCCATTCCACACCACAACCACTCTCTGCGTAAAGAACCTACCTCTGATATCCTTCCTATATCTCCCACCATGAACCCTATTGTTATGCCCCCTTGTAATAGCTCCATCCACCCGAGGAAATAGTCTTTGAACGTTCACTCTATCTATCCCCTTCATCATTTTATAAACCTCTATTAAGTCTCCCCTCAGCCTCCTCCGCTCCAGAGAGAACAGCCCTAGCTCCCTCAACTTTTCCTCATAAGTCCTACCCTCCAAACCAGGCAGCATCCTGGTAAATCTCCTCTGCACTCTTTCCAGCGCTTCCACACCCTTCTTATAGTGAGGTGACCAGAACTGCACACAATATTCCAAATGTGGTCTCACAGTTGCAGCATAACCCCACGGCTCTTAAACTCCAACCCCCTGTTAATAAAAGCTAACACACTATAGGCCTTCTTCACAGCTCTATCCACTTGAGTGGCAATCTTTAGAGATCTGTGGATATGGACCCCAAGATCTCTCTGTTCCTCCACAGTCTTCAGAACCCTACCTTTGACCCTGTAATCCACATTTAAATTTGTCCTACCAAAATGAATCACCTCACATTTATCAGGGTTAAACTCCATTTGCCATTTTTCAGCCCAGCTTTGCATCCTATCTATGTCTCTTTGCAGCCTACAACAGCCCTCCACCTCATCCACTACTCCACCAATCTTGGTGTCATCAGCAAATTTACTGATCCACCCTTCAGCCCCCTCCTCTAAGTCATTAATAAAAATCACAAAGAGCAGAGGACCAAGCACTGATCCCTGTGGCACTCCGCTAGCAACCTGCCTCCAATCCGAAAATTTTCCATCCACCACCACCCTCTGTCTTCGATCAGATAGCCAGTTACCTATCCAATCGGCCAACTTTCCCTCTATCCCACACCTCCTCACTTTCATCATAAGCCGACCATGGGGGACCTTATCAAACGCCTTTCTAAAATCCATGTATACGACATCAACTGCCCTACCTTCATCAACACACTTAGTTACCTCCTCAAAAAATTCAATCAAATTTGTGAGGCACGACTTGCCCTTCACGAATCCGTGCTGACTATCCCGGATTAATCCGCATCTTTCTAAATGGTCGTAAATCCCATCCCTAAGGACCTTTTCCATTAATTTACCAACCACCGAAGTAAGACTAACCGGTCTATAATTACCAGGGTCATTTCTATTCCCTTTCTTAAACAGAGGAACAACATTCGCCATTCTCCAGTCCTCTGGCACCATCCCCGTGGACAGCGAGGACCCAAAGATCAAAGCCAAAGGCTCTGCAATCTAATCCCTTGCCTCCCAAAGAATCCTAGGATATATTTCATCAGGCCCAGGGGACTTATCGACCTTCAGTTTATTCAAAACTGCCAGGACATCCTCCCTCCGAACATCTATTTCCTCCAGCCTATTAGCCTGTAACACCTTCTCTTCCTCAAAAACATGGCCCCTCTCCTTGGTGAACACTGAAGAAAAGTATTCATTCATCACGTCGCCTATCTCTACTGACTCCATACACAAGTTCCTACTACTGTCCTTGACCGGCCCTAACCTCACCCTGGTCATTCTTTTATTCCTCACATAAGAGTAAAAAGCCTTGGGGTTTTCCTTGATCCGACCCGCCAAGGACTTCTCATGTCCCCTCCTGGCTCTCCTAAGCCCCTTTTTCAGCTCGTTCCTTGCTAACTTGTATGGAGAGAGGTATGATTTGGTGATAAGGGCAATACCATGGCAGTATATACGCTAATGCTGGATAAATATAACCAGCAACTGTAAGTGCAGTGAGGAACTTCAGAGAGTTGTGTATTGGATTAAGAGAAATTGAACTGTATTGCACTTCATATAATGTCAAATTTGAACTATTAGATAATATGCTCCCTTCACCACTCTCAATCTCCTGAGAGAGATAAAGAGTAAACATTTTAGGCAAAATGAAAACATTGGGTTAAATGCTGGCAATAAATCAGCACCGACTGTATAAGCCAGCAGCTTGTTCCACAGGATGTGACTTTCTGTAAGACATTCCTCCCGACAGCTAACCTAGTGCTACGATCAGAGAATCATTACAGTGCAGAAGGAGGCCATTCGGCCCTTCGAGCCTGAACCGACAATGATCACACCCAGGCCCTATCCCTGTAACCCTATATGTTGACCCTGCTAATCCCCCTGACACTAAGGGACAATTTAGCATGGCTAATCCACCTACCTTGTATATCTTTGGAGTGTGGGAGGAAACCGGAGCACCCGGAGGAAACCCACGCAGACACGGGGAGAATGTGCAAACTCCATGCAGACAGTGACCCAAGCCGGGAATCAAATACAGGTCCCTGGCGCTGTGAGACAGCAGTGCTAACCACTGTGCCACCCTGCTGCCCTCCACTGGACCGCCCTCTATGTTTATGTCACTCATGCATATGAACCTGCTTGATCCAAGCCTACTGTGAGGGCGGGGAGACTGCTAGAGTGACTTGAGACTGTCAGCTAGAGTGGCTTGGGGAGGGGGAGGTGGGGAGCGTCATTTGGTAGGCGGTCGGGGTGGCGCTGCATTGGTATGGCGGCAGGGGCGGCACTGTCCGGCACAGACACCAGAGCGGCACCATCTGCCACGGACACCGGAAACCTTTGTTTCACTTCCCCTGCCTCTCAGTTTCTGATTGAACTTTATTATTTTAGGTACTCAATACCTCTCCGTGAAACACCTTGGAGCATTATTTTATGTTAATGGAAAGGGTATAAAATTCCTGGTGTTGTTGGCATTTTGTTTGCAAATTAGTTTGGGTGGGTCATTTAACTCTGTAATCGTTTTCCTATTTTAAGGCAATGTGTCTCACTGAGCTAACCTTTTCCCATACTCCCAGTCATGCCACAAAAGAGGCACATTTTCCACCCTCTCTGTACTGCCCAATCATAAACCAAACTACATTACTGGTCAACTCTTTCTGAATATAGCCTCTTCAACGTTATAATGTCAACACCACCACCTCATAAACCAGGAAATGAATTTTTAATAAACCAGATATTTGGTATAAGATTCATCATGTTTTTTTTCTGTCAGACATACTGATGGGGAATGACAGCTTATAAACCACATGACTGGCCAGCTCTAACAGTTCAGAGCACTTTTACATAACCTGTATAACCACATCTGGAAATGATTTACAAAAAATCATGTTTTGGAAAGCACGATGGCAAATGGTTAGCACTGCTGCCTCACAGCTCCAAGGACCTGGGTTCAATTCCAGCCGTGGGTGACTATCTGTGCAGATTTTGCACGTTCTCCCCGTGTCTGCGTGGGTTTCCCGCAGGTGCTCCGGTTTCTGCCCACAATCCAAAGATGTGCAGGTTAGCTGGATTGGCCGTGCTAAATTGCCCCTTTAGTGTTCCAAGATGTGTAGGTTAGATGGATTAGCCATGGGAAATGTGCGCAGCTATGGAGATAGGGCTGGGTAGAGGGCCTGGATGGGATGCTCTGTTGGAGAGTCGGTACAAACTCAATGGGCCAAATGGCCTCTCCTGCACTGTAGGGATTCTATGATTTTATGAAAAATCCTGCCTGTTAATTAGTTGTTCATTCTGTCTGAACAGACAGGGTCATATTTACTAAGTTAGTGTCTTTAGCTTGATTTCTGGGGGATTTTTTGTTTGATTGAGAGTTCTGTATTTAAAAGCTGCCTAAAATTGGATTTGACTAAATACTGTTCATTTCTATAGTGTGGAATACTCTCTTTAATCTTCTTCTCTTTTCCTGTGTATTTCTCCTGCTCGTTAGAGAGATTATTTTGTGGACACAATGGAAGGCTTCTATGGAGTCCCAGGGGTCTGCATTGCCAGCTTGCAAATGGCTGCTTCCCGAACTTCTTTGGTTGAAGAATGCTCCTTTTAAATAGATTACTAATCACTGCTCCTGACCCCCAAAGCAGCCCCCCCCCCCCCACCCCCCGCTATCTAACTTATAATATTAATTTAAAAGGTAAATCTACTAATAAAGGACTTCCGAAATAAGCAGAAGAATATTTTAAATCTTAACCATTTTAATCAGATTTGGTAGCAGTTTGACCCAAAGGGTATGGAGGCTAGATCATTAGAAGTATTTAAAATGGAGATGAATAACTATTTGATAGATGGAGGAATAGAGGACTATGGGGAAATGGCACAGAAAAGAAGTTGAGGCTGACATAGATCAGCCATGCTCATATTGAATGGTGAGGCAGGCTTGAAGGGTCTGTTGGCCTACTCCTGCTTCTATTTCTTGTGTTGCGTTCTTGTGTGTTGTGCCACTGATATACAAGTTGAACTGTAACCCGAATGTTGGAAAACCTCAGCAGGTCTGGCAACATTTCTCATTTTTGCATAAATCCCCCCATAGATTCAACCACCCCTAAATCACAGTAGCTTCCTGCAGCCCTACAAACCTCGCCTGCCTCCAGCCTTTCCAAACTCTCCAGTTCTCAGATGGGCCTTTTCTGAATCCCATCCTCCCTTTGTCCCCTCATTGGCAACAGTATCTTCAGCCAACTTGGACCAGCCTCAGAATTTTCCTTCCTGAAGGCCTCCATCAGAGGAGAGACAGGTGTAACATTACATCTACTCTTTCTGTGGCCTCCCTCTAGAGTTTACTCATTTAACTGAGGCCAGAAGTGGTTCTCCCCATTCTCCCGCCCCCTCATGGGTCTGTCTCTCTTGCGATGATCTTACACCCAGAAGAAATAAAGTTAGGAAAATTTAGAATTTCTTTAAAAGGGCTGTGAAATCTTTAATTGACTTCAAGAAGGTTTGAAAGGATTTTTAAAGAAATTGAATCAATTATAAAGAGAGCCATTGTCATTTTCTTGGATAATAAAGAATACTGATTTTTGTGACCTGGCGACTCTTGCCTTAGAAGCTGTACCAACAGGAAGGAAGTTAAGATCGAAGCCATGTAGTTGGCAGATACAAAACAGAGCTGCCGACACAAAGGAGATTTACAAGTGGAGGAGCTGGAGGGTTAAGGCACAGCTGCAGAGACAGAGAAAGCAGACAGAATGAGAAACATAGAGAATTCTTGAGAGGAGAAGAAGCAAATCCCTCTTAAAAAGAGAACCGCTTTTCTCTTTGTGGGATTGATAAGAAAATTAGACAGGAGCTCTTGGAGGCACTGTGCAAACTGACTAAAAATGTCTAAGACCTGAAGGATACTTAAGGGCATCACGATGGTGCAGTGGTTAGCACTGCTGCCTCACAGCACCATGGACCTGGATTCAATTCCAGCCTTGGCTGACTGTGGAGTTTGTGTGTTCTCCCCATGTCTGCGTGGGTTCCCTCCGGGATCTCTGATTTCCTCCAACAGTCCAAAGATGTGCGGGTTCGGTTGATTAGCCATGTTAAATGGATCCTTAGTATCAGCGGGATTAATAGGGTAAAGATGTGGGGTTATGGGGATAGGGCCTGGGTGGGATTGATGTTGGTGCAGACTAGATGGGCCGAATAGCCTCCTTCTGCACTGCAGAGATTCTAAGTAGCTCGGAGGACATGTTCCAGGATTTTAGGCGAAAGGTTCAGCCATGAGTTGGACCCAGACCTGGAGTAAACCCAGGCCATGCCAGGAGGTCTGGAAGGGTAGAAGTGTATGCAACTCTCGTCAGGTACTACCCTCACTGAGCCAACCCTGGAACCCAGCTGTTGATGTATTTGAATCACTGACCTTGTGTTCCAGCTTCAGTCTGGGAGGAGGATTGTCCCGGAGCATCTTCATGGCTTCCACAGGAGAGTCACTGAAGTAGGGGGGCTCTCCATCAATCATTTCCATCACCATAATGCCCAGTGACCATATATCCACCTGCAATATGAAGGAGCAATTTTACTGTCTGTCCCCAATCTCAGGTTAGACCAATAACTGTTATTGCACTCACGCTGTAGGACATTTCTCCCCAACACCAACAGCCCAAGCATGGCAAGTCTAGTGCTTCAGCCCTTTCCTCCTTCTCCACAACTGTTGCAGCACCTGTTCACCAGTTTGTGGACTCTCCATGCTGGCCTGACCCACATCTAAATGTCAACTTCATCCCATCACAAGATCTCAGGTTTTAACAATCTAACAATCTGAGGTCCCTATCTGCTTCAAGACGACGACCATCATCCTGGTACCTAAGAAAAACCAAGCAGCGTGCCTTAATGACTATCGGCCAGTGGCTCTGACATCCATCATTCTGAAGTGCTACGAAAGGCTAGTCATGGCACAAATCAATTCCAGCCTCCCGCACTACCTGGATCCACTACATTTGCTTACCACCACAACAGGTCCACAGCAGACGCCATCTCCCTGGCCCTGCACTCAACCCTGGAATGCCTAGAAACCAAGGACACCTATGCCAGACTCCTATTTAGAACATAGACCATAGAACAGTACAGTACAGGCCCTTCGGCCCACGATGTTGTGCCGAACCTTTTCCGAAACCAAGATCAAGCTATCCCACTCCCTATCATTCTAGTGTGCTCCATGTGCCTATCCAATAACTGCTTGAAAGTTCCTAAAGTGTCCGACTCCACAATCACAGCAGGCAGTCCATTCCACACCCCAACCACTCTCTGAGTAAAGAACCTACCTCGTACATCCCTCCTATATCTTCCACCACGAACGTTATAGTTATGCCCCCTAGTAACAGCTACATCCACCCGAGGAAATAGTCTCTGAACGTTCACTCTATCTATCCCCCTCATCATCTTATAAACCTCTATTAAGTCGCCTCTCAACCTCCTCCGCTCTAAACAGAAAATCCCTAGCTCCCTCAACCTTTCCTCATAAGACCTACCCTCCAAGCCAGGCAGCATCCTGGTAAATCTCCTTTGCGCTCTTTCCAGTGCTTCCACATCCTTCTTATAGTGAGGTGACCAGAACTGCACACAATATTCCAAATGTGGTCTCACCAAAGTCCTGTACAGTTGCAGCATAACCCCACGGCTCTTAAACTCAATTTATTGACTATTATTCCCACAAAACTCATCTCCAAACTCCGTGGCCTGGGCCTTGGCACCTCCCTCTGTGACTGAACTTCCTAACTCACAGACCACAATCAGTAAGGATAGGCAACAACACCTCCTCCACGATCATCCTCAACACCGGTGCCCCACAGGCTGTGTTCTCAGCCCCCTACTATACTCCTCATATACCTATGACTGTGTGGCCAAATTCCCCTCCAATTCAATTTTCAAATTTGCTGACGACACCACCGTAGTGGGTCGGATCTCAAACAATGACGCGACAGAGGACAGGAATGAGATACAGAATCTGGTGAACTGGTGCGGTGACAATAATCTCTTCCTCAATGATAACAAAATGAAGGAGATTGTCATCGACTTCAGGAAGCGTAAAGGAGAACATGCCCCTGTCTACATCAATGGGGATGATGTAGAAAGGGTTGAGAGCTTCAGGTTTTTAGGTGTCCAGATCACCAACAACCTGTCCTGGTCCCCCCATGCTGGCACTATAGTTAAGAAAGCCCGCCAATGCCTCTACTTTCTCAGAAGACAAGGAAATTTGGCATGTCAGCTACAACTCTCACCAACTTTTACAGATGCACCATAGAAAGCATTCTTTCTGGTTGTATCACAGCTTGGTATGGCTCCTGCTCTGCCTAAGACCGCAAGGAACTACAAACGATCGTTAATGTAGCCCAATCCATCATGCAAAACCAGTCTCCCATCCATTGACTCTGTCTACACTTCCCACTGCCTCGGCAAAGCAACCAGCATAATTAAGGACCCCACGCACCCTCGACATTCTCTCTTCCACCTTCTTCTGTCGGGAAGAAGATACAAAAGTCTGAGGTCACGTAGCAAACGACTCAAGAACAGTTTCTTCCCTGCTGCTGTCAGACTTTTGAATGGACTTACCTTGCATTAAGTTGATCTTTCTCTACACTCTAGCTATGACTGTAACACTCTGCACTCTCTCGTTTCCTTCTCTATGAACGGTATGTTTTGTCTGTATAGCGTGCAAGAAACAATACTTTACACTGTATGTTAATACATGTGACGATAATAAATCAAATCAACTCTGGATCATCTCATTCCGTTTCAATCCAGCTCTCTGCTTAAGACCAGAACAGGTTTCTCCTAATGTCTGTCAAACTCATGTAACCAGAGTTCCCTCTGTGCCCTGTTGCAATCACGTTTTTAAAAAATTTATTAGTGTAACAAGTAAGCTTACATTAACACTACAATGAAGTTACTGAGAAAATCCCCTGGTCGCCACACTACGGCATCTGTTCGGGCACACTGAGGGAGGGTTTAGCATGACCAATGCACCTAACCAACACGTCTTTTGGACTGTGGGAAGAAACCAGAGAACCCGGAGGAAACTCACACAGACATAGGGAGAACATGCAGACTCTGCACAGACAGTGACTCAACCCGGGAATTGAACCCGGATCTCTGGCGCAGTGAGGCAGCAGTGCTAACCACTGTGCTACCGTGCTTCTGGCTGCCTCCACAGTCTAGAGCCCATTACTTATATCTCTTGGGCCCTTCTCTCCTGTCCTCTCCCCCACCATAAAACCTTCTAATTCTTGCCGCTCAGGTCCGTTGGCTCCATTCTTTACCTCATCCCATCACTGCATCTCTTTATTCTAATTTTCCTTTCTACATTTTACCTTAGTTAAAGTCTTCACCAGATTAAATGACGGCTATTGTTCACTAATTTATTGGCCCATTTTGATCCCAAGAAGGAACTCGTTCTGACATGCGATGCTTCTCCATATGCAGTTGGGAGATATTCACATCACTGGAAAGACGGGATGGATGAAGACATTTCTCTTCCTCTCAGTCCTAAATGGTCGGCCCCTTATCCTGAGACTGTGTCCCGTGTTCCAGATTCCCCAGTCAAGGGGGAAACTATCTCTCAGTGTCTATCTTGTCAAACCCCATCAATGAGATCACCGCTCATTCTTCTAAACTCTGGAGAACATTCTCCTAATTTATTCTGCTTCTCATCACAGGACAACCCTCTCATCGCAGGTGTGACGATACTGTGTCTTGAAGAAATGTATTTATATCATGTTTTTTGTGAAGGGAATGTTTTAAACTTCAGCTCTAATTATGGTGCTGATCTGTCTCCTCCAGGCAGCCCACATGTGAGAATGTAGAATGTAGAAGGATAGAGACAGTGGCATAGTGGTATTATCACAGGACCAGCAATCCAGAGACACAGAATAATGCTCTGAGGACCCAGTTTCAAATCCCACAGCAGCAGTAAAAATCTGGAATTAAAGGACAATGACCATGAAACCATTGACAATTGCCATAAAAAGCTTTTTGTTCTTTCTAGAAGGGTAGGGGGTTTTAGTTCAGTCGGGTAGCATGGTTGGTGCAGGCTTGGAGGGCCGAAGGGCCTGTTCCTGTGCTGTCATTTTCTTTGTTTAAACCCAGAACTGCCCTCTGAATTTACCTCTGGTCCATATGGTAATCGAGCAATCACCTCCGGAGCCATCCAGTATGGTGTACCAACCAAAGATCTTCGCCTTGGAATCTCTTCATTCACTTGGGCACAAAATCCAAAGTCTGAGAGCTTAACCTGAGAAAAAGAATGAGAAAGAGAATAAGAGTAGAAGGGAAAGGAGACTGGATGAAAAAGCGGACTATATGGCGGGTTTGAAGGCATGGGGGGCACGTAAAATCCAGCAAGTACCTGCCCACCACAGCCCCCACCACAATAAAACAAGGGATAGGGGGAGCCATCAAGTAGTTTATCCACTCTTAGCACTTTAAAGCCTTTACAAGCACTATTAATGACTATTTATGGGTCCATGCCAGCTGGGAAGTCCAGCAGCTTTAGCTGGGGTGGAGTGGGGGGGCGGGGGGACTCAAGATGGCCCTTTAACCCTCCCTCTTAGCCTCTCAAACCTGGCCTTCCATCCTCCTCCATTACAAGGGCCTGCCAATCAGATGCCAGCAAAACCCCAAACTTACCTGGGATGCTCGGCCTGTATCCCAGCAGTGGCCACCATTCCTGATGGCGCTGCTTCAGATAGCCAGCAGCTCTCCAAGACAAGACTTCCTCCCAAGACAGAGGCAATGTCCCATCTCCAGCCACTTAACACTGTTCCTATCATGAGTGGGTTCCCCAAACCCCACCGAGGTGGGGTGGGGACAACAGCGCCCCATCCTGTCCTGAGTGTGTGTGAGACTGAGGGAGACAAAGTGAGAAAGATTGAGAGAGGGATTATCAGGGAGTATGAAAGAAAGAGAATATGAGAGATTGAGAGAATGTAAGAAAATGGGGGAGAATTCGTTTTTTTTATTCTTCATGCAACTGGGGCACCATTGGCTAAGCTGGTGTTAATTGCCCAAATGGCCCTTGACAAGGTGGTGATGAACTGCCTTCCCAAACCACTGTGGCCCATGTGGTGAAGGTACACTCACAAGACTATAGGGAGTGTTCCAGGATTTGGACCCAACACTGTAAAAAAAGAGGTATAGTTCCAAGTCAAAATGGTGTGTGACTTGGAAAAGAACTAAGTCGTGTTCTCATGCACCTGCTGCCCTTGTCATTCTAGGTGGTAGAGGTTGTGGGTTTGGAAGATACCTTGGCAAGTTCTGGCACTACATCTTGATTCTCGTACATACTGCTGGCACTGTGCACTGGTGGTGGAGGGTGTGAATGCATAAAATGGTGGATGGGGTGCTAATGTAGTGGGCTGTTTTGTCTGGATGATGTTCAGCTTCTGGACTGTTTTTGGAGCTACACTAATGCAAGCAAGTGGCGAGTATTCCATCACACTCATGACTTGTGCTTTATAGATAGTGAACAGGCTTTGGGGAATCAGAAGGTGAGTTACTCTCCATAGCCTTTGCTGTATCATGGATTCAGCAGTTTCTTCTCATGGAGTGAATCAATTTGGCTGAAGACTGTCTTTTGTGATGCTGGGGACCTTAGGACAAGACCAAGGAGGATCAGCCACTCAGCAATTCTGGCTGAAGTTGGTTGCAAATCCCTGCCTTGTCTTTTGCATTGACATACTAGACACCCCGATCATTAAATAAAATTAAAGTTTATTTATTAGTCACAAGTAAGCTTACATTAACACTACAATGAAGTTACTGTGAAATTCCCCTAATCGCCACACTCTGGCGCCTCTTCGGGTACACTGAGGGAGAACTTAGCTTGGCTAATCACCTAACCAACATGTCTTTCGGACTGTGGGAGGAAACTGAAGCACCCGGAGGAAACCCACAGAGACAGAGGGAGAATGTGCAAACTCCACACAGACAGTGACCGAAGCCGGAATTGAACGCTGGCGCTGTGAGGCAGCAGTGCTAACCACTGTGCCACCGTGCTGCCTACGCAGATGTTTATAGAAGGATGTATGCGGCATAGAAGAAATAAGGGAATGGTCATAGAAGCTCCTTCTCCAATTAGTTTTTTTAATTGTGCATCACATTTATGACTGAACATGGCTGGATTGCAAAGCGTTGATTTGATCCCTTGGTTGTCAGGTTGCTTAGCTCTGTCTATTGCATGCTTCTTCTGCTGTTTGATATGCATGTCTGATATTGTAGCTTCACCAATTTGGCATCTCATTTCAAGTTTGCCTACAGCTCCTCCTGGCATGTCCTCCTATACTCCTTATTGTACCAAGATTGGCCCCTTAGACTTTGTGGTAATGATAGAGAGAGGGAAGGTCATGAAGTTATCAATTGTGGGTTGAATACAATTCTGCTGTTGCCGATTGCCCACAGTGGCCAGGGATGCCCAGATTTGAGCTGCTAGATCTGTTCTGAATCTACCCCATTTAGCATGGTGCCACGCAACATGAGGGAGGGTGTCCTCAGTGTGAAGATGGAACTTCATCCCCGCAAGGCCAGTGCAATGATCATTGGAACCAATAACGTCATGGACATGATGCATTGGCCACAGGTAGATTAATGAGAATGACTCAAGTAGGTTTTTCCCTCGTGTTGGTCCTCGCTGCTGACCAGAATGCCTGGAGTCATCAAGGACGTGGAAAAATTAGAGGCAAAGAAAGATCACCAGAATGACCAGTGGAAGGGAAAAAACATCAGGAGACCTTGGGCCAATGTTATTAATCTGTGCCAACTGCTGAAGGGACTGCCTATCACTAATCAGCCTCTACAGACACAATAGACAATGTTCAATACAGAATAGACATATATTCTGGGTGCAACCATTGGGCGGAATTTTCCCAAAATAGTTCTGTTATAACAGCGTGAAAACAGGAATTGTCTGCGCCGGTCTTTTGGGTGAGCTCGGCACTGCAATTTTACGGGCACTCTGTCAATTTTATCCAGACTCAAGACATTAGCTCTATTCCCTCTCCACAGATTCTGTCAGACCTGCTGAGATTTTCCAGCATTTTCTGTTTTTGTTGCCAGCAGCTATGGGCCCGATTTTACCATTTTCATTCTAAGTGCTGAATCTGGGCGTAATGCAGATCCGACTTGGGAATCTGCTTTCAGGCGCCCCCATACGCACTCAGCCTGAAAAAAAAATTGCGAGTCCCATTCGCGCTGTGGGCGGGGCTTAGTGCGGCCGAAACAATCGGAGCTCTGAACTGCGCATGTGCAGTTAGAAAAAAATTTGAAAAATCGCGCCCATGTCAGATCGCTCCCGGGCCGCAGAAAGCGGAGAAAGCGGCCCGGAAGCGAAAAGCGCGATAGTGCACACAGACATCACTGTCCTCCTTATCCACTTCCCCCCGCCACCCCCACTACCCACACACATCACTATCCCCCTTATCCACCCCCCGCCACCCAGACCGATTGCCACCCCTGCCCCCCCGCCCCCCCTCACCCACCGATCGCCCGCAGAGTGGCAGCGGACCCCCTGCCCCCCTGCTCCCCCACCAGAGACCCATCTGCCCCCCCACCAGAGATCCATCTGCCCCTCCCCCCCACCAGAGATCCATCTGCCCCCTCCCCCCACCAGAGATCCATCTTACCCATCTCCCCACCCCCCCGACAACGATTTGGCCTCTCCCCCGCCCAGAGAATGGTCTGGCCTCACTCACCCTCATCCCCTCCCCCCACAGAGGAACATCTGACCCGTCTCCTCCTCCCTCCCCACCAGACAACGATCAGCCCTCTCCCCACCCCCCACCCCCCCACCAGAGATACATCTGACCCACCTTCTCCTTCCCCCCCCCCCCCCCCCCCCCCAGACAACGATCTGGCCTCACTCCCCTTCCCCCCGCCCCCCCCTCAACCAGAGAATGATCAGGCCCATCTCCCTCCTCTCCCTCACCACTGATCTGAGTCAGAGAGCCGTTGGAAGCTCTGAACTCGCCCCTTCAGCAGCTGGAGCTCCAGTTTCAGACTTTTATTTAGCAGGTCCATTACGGCGCGATTCCGGATTGGCGAACGCGGTGGTAAAGGGGGAAATGCTGATAAAGTTGGGCGGGCAGTTCTTTAATTCAATTTAAATGCATGAAAATGCATTTAAATCGCCGTTGCGCCCGTTTTGGGCACGAATCGAATCGCCGCCATTCCCGGGTTTCGGTAAAGTGGCAATCTGCGCGGACGCGGGCGCAGATCGAGTTAATGGCCTCACACCCGACTTTATCACGTTTCCGCGCCCGAAAACGGGCGCGACGCAATGGTAAAATCGGGCCCTATATTGTCCAGAACAGTGGTGGTGCTACTGAGCCTCACCTAGAGGACATTCTGTGTCCTTGCTTCTCAGTGCTTATCCAAGTGGTCTTCCATAAGAGGAATATTGATTCATCAGCCGAGGGAAGATGATAGGTGATAATCAGCAGGAGGTTTCCCTGTCCACATTTGATCTGCTGTCATGAGGCTTCATAGGGTTGGGAGTGAGTACTTTCAGGGCATTCCCTCTTGACTATACCATTGTGCCACCAGCTCTGATGGGTTTGTCATGCTGGTGGGACAAGACACATTTCCACTCCATCTGACGAAGGAGCAGCGTTCCGAAAGCTTATGGTATTTGCTACCAAATAAACCTGTTGGACTTTAACCTGGTGTTGTGAGACTTCTTCCTGTGGACAAGAAAAAGCCAGGGCTGGTGATGAAGTAGTCTAGGGCATTGGCTGCAGGGTATGATTTGGTGATGATGATCTTCAGGCTGTTGAACATCTTGACTAGCCAGTGAGAAAGCACTCCAATTTTGGCACAGACCCCAGATGTTAGGAAGAAGGACTTTTCAAGGTAAACTGGGCAAAGTGTATTTTTACTCTGTCCAGTAACTAGGTCAATATGGAGTGGTCTGTTGTTTTTTATTTTTGTGATGGATTGAGAGAGGGAGGGCTGAATGAGATAGAGGTAGGTATGCAAAGATGTGTGAGAAAGAGACAGACACAATTAGAGACACAGAGCATGATTATGAAAGGGAGAGAGAGACTGAGTGTGAGAGATTGAGAGATACAGAGAGGGTGAGAGAAACAGGCATGGAGAAGGAAATTGAGAGAAATACCATACAAAGAGAAACAGAGGAACAGAAGCAGAGAGACACGGGGAGGCAGGTTGGCTGACCCTGAAATGAGTGCAACGGCTGTTGGGTGTAGGGGTGGGCTGAGTGAAAGGCCTGCCTCAACGCACGAGTACTTTGTCAAAGATTTTTTTTCAAATTAAAACAACAGTCCTCCAGCTCTCACCCTCCCCACATAAACACCATGTCCCATCCATTCCATATCATCTACCGACATCCCCCCCATCCCCCATGGATTCCTCCAAGTCAATCTCTATGCCCCTCTACCAACTCCATAAGCCCAATACCCCCCATACCAGACTATGGCCCTCCACCCATCCCCATGGCCCTTTATAGCCCCATTCCAATTTAGTGCCAATCCATGCCCTCACCCACCACCCTTTGCCCTTACATTTACCAAGCCAAGTCATCCGGTATGCACCATAGGTAATCCTCAGGAGCCATGCTGAGATTAAGTAAAATAAAGTTCAAAATATCTATCGCAGGCTTTATTTTTTTAAATGAATTTTTAAAATTCACTATATTTACATTCCTTGACTACATAATCCATTATAGGAACAAATATTTCATTCAAATGCTTAATTCCCTTATAAAAACAAGCAGTGGAATTCATAGTCCCACTTCAAAGAGTCTATAACCCTTTGGAGCTGTCAATCAAACTGCAAAATGGAAGACAACCCATTCTGACAATGGAAATCAGTCATGGAGCACAAACCCAGTAAGGACAACCCTCAGGTTGTCAACAGTTAGTGTCAAATAGCAAACAATGATTTTTTTTGTAGCACTCTAAATCTTTGAAAAAACTGTGAAGGGTAAGAGTTGTAAATGCCTTGGCAGCTGCTTTCCTCACTTTTTGACAGCTCCTCTTTACAGCCCTATTGACAGTTCCAAGGAGTTTATGCACATTCATGTCCAATTTTAACTATCCCAAAAGGCACCTTATCTCTGCCATAGGTGTCCCAAGACCATATCCAAAGATGTACCCTACCTCTCCAAAACGGTGCCTCACTTCTCCAAAGGACTCCAACTTTATGAAGTTTCGAATTACTCCTACCAGGTCTAATCTATATAAATGGTGTTTCTCACCTGTGGTTAATGAAAATCAGACATGACTGGAGGCAGTTACTGGTTTATATGGGCTCTGTGAAACGCGAATGCGCAAATTCTGACTTGTGCCCATTCCCTGGCAAAAATGGTAGATGCATGTTCGGGATGGGACTTCATATTTCAACATCTTCATTTATCTTTACCTCTCCATTGTTTCAAAAATTTAGGCCACTGAGAATGTGAAATAGAGGGAGAGAATATGAGAGATAGTGGGTGGAATTTAATGTAGATGGCATGATGAGAGAACCAGTGGGAAACCCGGGTCACCTCTTCAAGGGGCGCCCAATGCTATTTAAATGCAATCAAGCACTTATGTGGGCAGCTTCAGGCCTCCCACAGGGCGGATATCCTGCCCCGGAGAGTTCCCAGCCAAGTCAGAGGCCTCTAGCTCTCCATTGCCAGCAGTGCCACAGAGATCAACGCCGCTGCCGGTAATACTCTGAGGCCTTCACCAGGGATTATTGCTGGATCCCTGGAAACAGGAATGTGGGGCAGTTTGGGGGTTCACAGGAGGGGATTGTTGGTAGGTGACGGGGAGGGATATTGAATCCAAGGGTCCTAGAAGTGACTTTAAGTGGGCAGCCCCCCCTTCCCCATACTGGATTCCTCTATTGAACACCGCATGCCTTTGAAAGACGGACCTCCCCCAAGAGGTTGGGCAGCCTTCAGAAGGCAAGAGAGATCTATGTAAGTTCCAGAGAATCCCTGAACCACCATTAAATCCTAGTGGGTTCAGGGAAAACAGCCACGACTCTCCCAAAAAAATTTTAAGTGCTGCCGCCAGGGGGAAAATCGGGGTGTTTGCTGCAGGTGCTAGCAGGTAACTGAAGTGGAATTCAACCACTTTAAAACTTTAAATAATATCCCCATGTGAATCACGCCAGGCCAAACACGTCATGCTTGTGAGACTCCAAATCGGTGATCAGCTATTGAGCTGACATTCAAGAACACTTTCTTCTTTCAGAAGAACTGAAGGAAGAAAAACCCAGTCTCACATTAATGTCGGAATCATTTCATCTTAGATCTTTTGAAGTTATAACAGTGAATTTACCTCTGACAGTCTCTAATGCAGCAAGAACCCAGAAAAAAATAATTGAAAGCTGTAACTGAACTGCTCCCAAAAATTCATTACAAGATTAATTAGATGCATGTCCATTTAAAATTTGTGATATAACTGAATCAAACCTGTAGTTTTCTCCATGACAACTGCATCTCAATGGTTCTATCTTTCCCACATACCCATAATAATAGAATGAAGTGTAGTTCTGAAATTGGACCTAGTGCAGGAGCATGAGGGTGGCACAGTACACTAGTATTTTGAGCTTGTATACAATAAAGCAGAGAGATATAGATTAGCACATATAATGCCTCACGAGTTTCTAATCTCATCTAATCATTGGAAAGCAAACACATGAGGGAGAGTTACCCCCAAAACCAGCCCTTGCATATCTCCTAGTGATCAGCTGCCCACTATCTCACTCATTGATGCTGAAAGTGATGAGAAAACCATCATAAAAAGACTTTCATTCTTGCATAGCACCTTATCATGTCCTCATGATGTTCCGGAGTGCCAATGAATTACATTGAAATATCATGAATAATTCTTAAGAAGGCAAATATTGATGTGAGGAGGAAGCAAAATAATATCAAAAGAGTCTGGTACTTTAATTCACAGTTTTCACGTGTAGGATCTGGCATGTTCATTAAGTGTGGTATTGTCACAACTCTAAGGTCAATTTCAAATCCAAGGGAGCCACAACAAAAGTCAAACTTATGAAACTTCTAAGAGCCAATGAAACACCAAATGAGCCAATGTTCAAATGGACAAGAGTCTGCATCCTCATCTCATATGTCAATGGCAGAATTATTTTGATGACTTATTTAACTAATATGAATGGTCCTTCGGAGGGTCTGATTGGATGAAGTGAGGAGATTGGCTGTAGATTTGTTGAAAATAATAGCAGACGCGGCCGCCATTCAGCCTATCAGATGTTTCCCGGCTGAAAAAGATTTATTTTTCTGTCCTTGGCAGTAGCCCTGCAGATCATGGTACCTCTAATGAATAACCATGCGCTGCATGTTTTCGACGCTTTCTGTCTCTACATTCCCCACCCCTTCAACTCTCTGGTTAAAATAATTTTTTCTTAACTCCCCTTTAATCCTTCAGCCTATCACTGTTAACCTATGCCCCCTGGTTGACACCTCTGCTTTTAGAAATTGGTCCTTTCATATCCACTGCACAACTGTGGGCGGCACGGTAGCACAGTAGTTAGCACTGCTGCCTCACAGCGCCAGGGACCCGGGGTTCAATTCCTGGCTTGAGTCACTGTCTGTGCGGAGTCTGCACATTCTCCCAGTGTCCACGTGGGTTTCCTCCAGGGTGCTCCAGTTTCCTCCCACAGTCCAAACGACGTGCTGGTTAGGTGCATTGGCCATGCTAAATGTACCCGAACAGGCGCCAGAGTGTGGCAACTAGGGGATTTTCACAGTAACTTCATTGCAGTGTTAATGTAAGCCTACTTGTGACATGAATAAATAAATAAACACTCTGTCAAGCTCCCTCATTATTTTATGTACTTCAATTAAATCTTCCCTCAGCCTCCACTATCTCAAAGATAAAAACACCAGCCTATCCAATCTTGAAGCTTGTTAGGGTTAAAAAAAAACATTGAGGGAAAAACAGTAATTATGAAGCTTAGGGGTTCAGTGACAAGCTTTTCAATCAAGAAAAAAATGCCAATCGTAAAACAAAAGGTATGAGAAAGCATATGCGCTTTCTAGGAAGGGTCAGAGACTTGAAAAAAACTGCAGTGTCATAAAAAGGGGCCAAAACAGAATAGGTGTGGTGAAAAGAAGTACTTCAGGCTTAGAGTGTGAATTGGTTGTCTCAACTATTAACTCTTTGATCTGTCCTGGAGCTGTAAGTCAAAAAGGCTTTTAGCAGCTAATAGACCATCAGTTCCTTGTGTAAACAAATCTCAGTTAATCTCCTCTTTGATCTACTCTGGAGCTGTCAATCAAAGCAGCTCTAAAAGGTTTCAAAACTGCTGGAACTCATTCAAGCTAGAAAGGGGAATCTCCCTAGTGAGGTCGACAGCTCCTAACACTCAAAACACTTCAAAGAAGTCTGGTAACACCTGGGGCTTCTGAAATCAAACAAGGGCAATCCTTACTGTAGAATTGAGTGCTGTTGTGATTTTGACGGCATCCAGGTGTTCAGCGGGCATAGATTTTAATGTGACCAGGCCTCTTCAAAGGTTTTATAGAAGACAGATAAGGATAAAGAATTTTACCAGGAAGGTACCTGAAATCACTGTCCTAAGAGTTATTACCATGTTCTTCAGGGCAACAAGCAAAAGTCCAGCCATGAGAGTCTCATCCTGAGGGAACCACCGCCCCCCCCCCCCCCCGCCCCCGCAAGGTCAACCCCTTCCTCCCAGCCTGAGCCCCTCCAGCTTCAAGGTCCCCTGAGAGATCCCCCCCCATGCCCCCACTTGCAGCCTGATAGGAGTAGAGGAGCCTATGGGCACATTTGGAGGACTGGAGGCAGTACTTACCTCCTTACCTCCCTTGGAGTCCATGGTGCCTGGTCCCCACTTTTCAAAGAACAAAGAACAGTACAGCACAGGAAACAGGCCCTTCGGCCCTCCAAGCCTGTGCCGCTCCTTGGTCCAACTAGACCAATCGTTTGTATCCCTCCATTCCCAGGCTGCTCATGTGACTATCCAGGTAAGTTTTAAACGATGTCAGCGTGCCTGCCTCCACCACCCTACTTGGCAGCGCATTCCAGGCCCCCACCACGCTGTGTGTAAAAAACGTCCCTCTGATATCTGAGTTATACTTCGCCCCTCTCACCTTGAGCCCGTGACCCCTCGTGATTGTCACCTCCGACCTGGGAAAAAGCTTCCCACTGTTCACCCTATCTATACCCTTCATAATCTTGTACACCTCTATTAGATCTCCCCTCATTCTCCGTCTTTCCAAGGAGAACAACCCCAGTCTACCCAATCTCTCCTCATAGCCAAGACCCTCCATACCAGGCAACATCCTGGTAAACCTTCTCTGCACTCTCTCTAACGCCTCCACGTCCTTCTGGTAGTGCGGCGACCAGAACTGGACGCAGTACTCCAAATGTGGCCTAACCAGCGTTCTATACAGCTGCATCATCAGACTCCAGCTTTTATACTCTATACCCCGTCCTATAAAGGCAAGCATACCATATGCCTTCTTCACCACCTTCTCCACCTGTGTTGCCACCTTCAAGGATTTGTGGACTTGCACACCTAGGTCCCTCTGTGTTTCTATACTCCTGATGACTCTGCCATTTATTGTATAACTCCTCCCTACATTATTTCTTCCAAAATGCATCACTTCGCATTTATCCGGATTAAACTCCATCTGCCACCTCTCCGCCCAATTTTCCAGCCTATTTATATCCTGCTGTATTGCCCGACAATGCTCTTCGCTATCCGCAAGTCCAGCCATCTTTGTGTCATCCGCAAACTTGCTGATTACACCAGTTACACCTTCTTCCAAATCATTTATATATATCACAAATAGCAGAGGTCCCAGTACAGAGCCCTGCGGAACATCACTGGTCACAGACCTCCAGCCGGAAAAAGACCAAGACTAATTGGCACCCGCAGGACTTCCCACTTGGGAGGGAGTAGGGGGAGGTAAGAGCATCCCAGGAGGCACTGATATAGACTTCCAGCCCACTAATTGCATTAAAGTGCATTTAAATCAGTTATAATCAAGTTCTTGCCTGTACTGGACAAAAACCTGATCTGGCCAGGAGACTCGCAACGGGTTCGATACCCAGCGAGAATCCCAATTTGGCCTGATTCAACGGACCTTCGGGAATCTTGGCTGGGGCTAGCAGCCCTGGGGATTTGTCCCAAATGTCTTTTATGGTTCAATAATGAAATTAATAAACCAGGAAGCTGGTTCCCTCCATGAGTGAGAGTGTTTGAGAGAAAATAGGGCAGCGTGAGGTAGAATGATAGAGTATGAGGGAGAGGGAGAGAGTATGAGGGAGAGGGAGACAGTGAGAGTATGAAAGAGGTTGAGAGTGTATGAGACAGAGTGAGACCAGGTCAGAGAGAGCAAGAGATAATATGAGAGAAAGTGAGTCAGGGAGTGTATGAGAGAGAGAGTGAGACAGAGTGAGAGCAAGTGAGACATAGCAAGTGTGAGAGAAAGAGAGACAGAGTCTGAAAGTGTGAGAGAGTAGGAGAGAGTGAGAGAATGGGAGAGACAGCAAGACATTTTTGATATCTTTTCTAATTTTTTTGACTGCTAGTAAACTAAAACTGCGGCAGGGACACAATATGAAACCCTCTTCCCTGTGACAGAGTTACCCATCAATACTCTAAAAGGACAACAAGCTGCCTGATGCATTTAATTGCCCCAAGCCCCGAGTAACAAAGCTGAGATCAGAGCTGCACTCAGAGTTCTGCAGAACTGTCATCCCAGTATGTTCATGGAGGCACAGCGACCAATGGGGACTTGGTGAGCCTTTGCCCAACAGTGGTGTATCAGTAACAGGTAGTGAGCATCCTGTCCCAGGCCGCAATTACAGGCGAGTCCAGCCACAGAGGCACTGGATAACAAGGTAGTGGGGGTGAGGAGTAAAGGGGCAGTTTTGCGCTCAGGTCCAGTTGAATTTAACATCACCCAGCTTTCATCACCAGGTCACAGCCAGATCAGGGGGTGCAAGATTGGAAGGGTCAGGTGAGGAGGAGTTGGGAAGAGTTGGGAGAGGGAGCAATCAGAAGAGTCGAGGTGAGAGAGATCGGAGAGTTTTCAGAGGAATAGGAGATGACAGGTTAGGTGGGAGATTAGATGTGAATGGGGTGTGTTCAATCGTGGGTTTGGGTTGGGGTCTGGTGAACGCAACAGGTTAGCTTGGTGGGCCGGGGGAAGGAGTCCAGGCCTCTCTAACATCACAAGGCACTTCTCCGCTGGATTCAGCACTCCTCCCTTTTAACTGCCTGGTTTCCCTATCTCTGAGAAAACCAGCCAGAGTTAACCTAAAATAGAGCAGAAAAAAATCAGACGCAGACAACCTCATTAAAATATTCAAATTAGCAACCCAGCTCCAGCGAGTGAATTGGTTGCTCACACCCAATGGTGTCTCCATTAAAACTGGAAGTGGACGGGCTCAGGATGGATTTGAGAGTTTTTACATTTTTATTTCCCACCTGACCTAAATCCACATTTTTTTTTGAGGTGTTAAAATTTCCCTCAAGAGCCATCAGTTAGTTCCCTCGGGGCACCCACAGCCTTCTGTTACAATCGTGGTTGATGTTACTACTGAACGGGAGGGTCCCAGAATGGAACCCTGGCTCAAACGATTGAGGCCAGAATATTACCACCCTTCATGCCGGTGGGATTTTCCCATCATACTGCAGTGAACGGAGATTTGGCTGGGCGCCAAATTCTCCGACCTCACTGCAGCAGGAGTGTGGCGTGAACAGTTGGTAAGATTACACCCCATAAGTTTTACTTTTTAAAAAAATCATAGATGAACAGAGTCACAGGACTGCCAATTAACTTTTAACAAGAGAAAAATAAATAATAAACATGAAAAGTTTGACTATAATGCAATATCCCTTCACTCCAACTTATCTTTATGAATGTATGTAGATTTTAAGGATTTCGCAGGTTACAAAATAAGTCTTGTGCTCTAATGTTCCCAGTGAACACACAGTCCCTGTAACCCAACAGGTTAACTCTGGTCAGATAACACCCCAGTCTGAAATCAAGTGATATATGTCACCCAAGTGACTTCTCAAACTCCCCCCATACGATTGTCACATGAATATTTCCAAACTTCACTCTCAAAAGACATGCTTTGGAATTTTCTTTCAAACTATGCGTTCTCTCAGCTGTTTTCAGCAAGGATCCACCACCAGGATTTCCAACTCTCCTTTCAGTATTCCTTTGTCTTGAATTGCCACATGTGCATTCAAGCTTCCACACAATCTCTCAGGTACTCAGTTCAGAATTGAATACTATTTCGCCAAAGACTGGTATAAAGACACCAACATTACGAATTCCTCAAATATCTCTACCTTCTCATTAGCCAACTTCACCAGGTCTGCACTTCTCAGTTCTGACTTTAACTTCAATGAACAACACCCTGTTCCAATTCTAGTTCCTTTGTTCCCTTGACTTCAAACTTCCGGGAGGTTTTTTCTTTCATTCCCTGGTTTCTAGAACTAACTACCCTTAAGTTTCTGGGACTTGTGTTCTTGCCACTTACTCCATTGTTCTGCATCTGCTTCTGGCAGGGCTAACAGGGATGTTCTCTCTCTAGCTGGGCACAGTAACAAGTCTCACAACACCAGATTAAAGTCCAACAGGTTTATTTGGTAGCACGAGCTTTCAGAGCGCTGCTCCTTCATCAGGCGAGTCATCTCCACATCATGGCTCTCTCTAGCTGCTAAGCTCCTACTGCCTGAGTTCAGTTAAAGTAAAAACAACAGGTATTTTTCCTAAAAGTGGGCCCTGGTTGCTAAGCAATAGGTCATTCTTTCTCCAAGCTGTTATTAACCTTTCATACTGTAAACTCTCTCTGTACAAACACAGCTCACTTAAAGTTACCTCTGCTTCCTGACACTTGGCTTGTGTTTCCAACACAATCACTAAGTCAGAGGTTGCAAGCGGGTTCACTGGATAGAGAGCCCACCTTAGCCCAAAGACAAGAGGTGAAAACCAACACCCCTACAATCATCCTCCATCGGATGAGACTAGAACAGGCCAGGGAAGGTGTCTATCCCCTCTCTTGTCCTGTGTCCATCTCTTACCATGCCAGGTGCCTAAAATTATGACCAATTTTTATCAATTTTGAGGGATATTATTTCACCTTCAAGCACTGTTGTCTCTTACCCGTCCATCGAGCGTCAGCAGAATGGAGTCACTCTTGATGTCTCTGTGAATCACACCGTGGGAGTGGAGATAAGTCAGGGCCTTCAATATTGACAGGCAAACAGTAGCAATCTGCTCCTCATCCATCCTGTGCAAGCAGTTAATGCAAAACAATTAGTGAACGCAATCTGTCAGATATAGATTCACAGACGTTTACAGCTCAGAAGGAGGCCATTCAGCCTTTCAGCCTATCATGTTCACGCTGATCAACAAGATCTGATTACACAAATCCCATTTTCCAGCATTTGGCCCATAGCCCTGGAGGTTAAGGCAGCACAAGTGAAATATCTAAATACTTCTTAAATGTTATGAGAGTTTCTGACTCACCACCCTTTCAGGCAGTGAGTTCTAGGCTCCCACCACAACCCGAGTGAAAATATTTCTCAACTCCTCTCTTAGCCTTCTACCTCTTACCTTAAATCTATGCATCCCTCTGCTAATGGAAAAAGTACTTTCCTATCCACCCTATCTATGGCCCTCATAATCTTATATACCTCTAATCAGGTCTCTCAACCTTCGTTGCTCCAAAGCAAACAGCCCCAGTCTATTCAATCTTTCCTTAGAGCTCAGACCCTCCAGCCCAGGAAGTATCCTGGTATATATCCTCTGCACCCTCTCCAGTGTAATCACATCCTTCCTATAATGTGGTGACCAGAACTGTATACAATACTCCAGTTGTGGCCGAACCAGTGTTTTATACAGTTTCAACATGATCTCCCTGCTCTTGTATCCTATGCCTCAGTTAATAAAGGTAAGTATCCCATATGCCTTCTTAACCACATGATCTACCCCCCTGCCACCTTCAGAAATCTATGGATATGCACTCCAAGGACCCTCTGATCTTCAGTACTATTCAGGGTCCTACCATTCATAGTGTAATTTTTGCCTTGTTAGCTAACCCTCCTTGCACATTTATCTATACGTATAGAGTGTGACTGGATCAGACTAACACCTGTAGGGCGACAGAATGTGACTATGTTAGAGTAACATCTAGAGAACAGAGTGTGATTGGTGTGGGAGTGATTCCTTTTGTATCTTTTGAGGACAGAGTGTGACTGGGTCGGAGTGATTCTTCAAGGGACAAAGTGTGACTAGGATCAGAGGAAGAGAGTGACTGGGTCGGAGTGACTCCTTGAAAGGACCAAGTGTGACTGGGTCAGAAATACATATAGTGTTGAATTGCAACCAACCCAATTGTTCAATGCTTACCCTTCATGTGAGCAATACTTCTAACTCAATCTGTTCTCCACTTAGTTACTGAAATAGTATTTTTCTATTCAGTCAGTCTCATTCCTTCATATTTTAAAATATCTTTATCAAATCAGCCCATAACCTCCACTGTGTGAACGAACAGTCCCAGCTGATCAGATATTCCTTGGTGTTTGTATTGTCTCACACCAGGCAGGAAGCTTATATTAGGAACAGTAAATAAGCTACAATAGCATTAGGTAATGATTAGGTTGACTTTGAGTGCAAGGAATAAAGTGCTGACAGGGTGCCAGTATGTCTACACAGCTGGAGTAAATTCAGGATAAGGTTATGATTGTGTGTGAGAAATGTCTGGAAGGATAAGGAAGTGCTGACAGCATAACCAGCCTGACCACATGAAGCATGGGAAATGTCTTCAGTGCAGTAAACAGCTGCAGCGCACACATACAAGGTGGAAAGTTCTTTCGGTGACTGATGTTCTTACATGCTCACCTTTCACTGACCTTCCACATTTAACTGGATAAAGATGGTGGACACCAGGAACCTGGAAGGACACTAAATAGTCTTAAAGAGACTACTATAAATGGTCAGAGATTTAGTGCATGAATATCATTTGATTAATATCAAGACACCTATCTCATAAATCTGGCTTATGTTCATTTTATAGTCACGGAATAAATAAAGATTAATGATCAGGCAACTCTCCCCATCTCAAGTCCGCAAGCCTATACTGAAATAACAGAGTAAGGACAGTCCTAACACTAGTGAACCTGTGCTGCATCCTCCATATTACCACAGTGAAAGTTCTATACACTGAAACCTTACTGCCATTTACACCGGCAGGATCTTACAGTCCCACTGACAGCTCACCCCTGCCATGCATTTCTCAGCAGCGAGAGGTGCGTTCAACAGGAAACCCCATGACAATGGTGGGACCATAAGATTCCACTGCCAGCGAATAGCGCGCCAACTCCAGCGCTGCGAAACACGGCGTGGAGGGGGAATAAAATCCTGACCACCATGTGCTGGTCAAAATTACATACAATACTCCAACTACGGTCACTTCATAAAGGTTCACCATTATACTTCAACAGTTCAATTCTGATATTGGCACAAACACACAGTCTAACTTAATGGGGTAGATGCTGTGAGAGTACCTGGCAAAGGAGATGATATCAGTGAGTGCCCCACCCTGCAGGAGCTCCATCACAACCCACAGTTCATCCCCAACCAGATGGCTGCTGTACATCTCCACCACATTGTCATGATGATAATCTCTCATTATTACAACCTGAAGAACAAAAAAATAAAGAGGTCGCTCAGTGATGGGATCTGTGGAGGAAAAGTGATACCACTGAAGAACTGATCACACCTTGCTTAGAATCTTAGAAACCCTACAGCACAGAAAGAGGCCATTCAGCCCATCGAGTCTGCACCGACCACAATCCCACCCAGCCCTACCACCATATCCCTACATATTTACCCACTACTCCCTCTAACCTACGGACACTAAGGGCAATTTTAGCATGGCCAATCAACCTAACCCGCACATCTTTGGACTGCGGGAGGAAACCGGAGCACCCGGAGGAAACCCACGCAGACACGAGGAGAATGTGCAAACTCCACACAGACAGTGACCCAAGCCGGGAATCGAACCCAGGTCCCTGGAGCTGTGAAGCAGCAGTGCTAACCACTGTGCTACCGTGCCACCACTCTCTGCCACTAACCTCCTGTCACTTCGCCGCTAAACAACCAGGTCAGGTGGTCAGTTTGTATCTCTCATCTGTCAATCCCCTCACTCTCTGTATCTCTCATCCGCCAATCCCCTCGCTCTCTGTATCTCTCATCCGCCAATCCACTCGCTCTTTATCCTTGACTCACCAATCACTTCTCTCTCTATCCCTGACCCACCAATCACCTCTCCCTCTCTCTCTATCCCTGACACACCAATCACCTCTCTCTTTCTATTCCTGATCCCCCAATCACCTCTCGCTCTCTATCCGTGACCCACCAATCACCTCTCTCTCTCTATTCCTGATCCACCAATCACCTCTCTATCCATCCCTGACCCACCAATCACCTGTCTCTCTCTATTCCTGACCCACCAATCACCTCTCTATCCCTGACCCACCAATCATCTCTCTCTCTATCCCTGACCCACCAATCACCTCTCTCTCTATCCCTGACCCACCAATCACCTCTCTCTCTATCCCTGACCCACCAATCATCTCTCTCTCTATCCCTGACCCACCAATCACCTCTCTCTATCCCTGACCCACCAATCACCTCTCTCTATCCCTGACCCACCAATCACCTCTCTCTCTCTCTCTCTCTCTCTATATCCCTGACCCACCAATCACCTCTCTCTCTCTATCCCTGACCCACCAATCACCTCGCTCAGTATCTTTGACTCACCGATCCCCCCACACAGTATCTCCAACCTACCAATCCTATCTCAGTTCTACATGCCGCTTCCCAGTGATTAGCATGCTCAGATGTCTGTAAATCTGAGGTGGACATTGGCCCAATACCCCCAGGAAGCAGGAACCCTCACCCTTACCTCATTGAAGAGCAGCTCCCGTCGCTGCTGTGTCCTCAGGTCCATCCTTTTCACCGCCACCCTCCGTCCTGTGTGCTTTTCAGTTGCGACACACACAATGCCTGTGGAGCCCTCCCCAATTTTACTGAGGGCCTCCAGGTGGTTTCTGGGATCACTCTGGTTAACCACAGTTGCCATGGCACTCCGGAATTCCTCATGTGTAACTCGGTGTCCTCCTCCAGGCGGACTGGTTGGAGGTCGCTGCTGCTGAGCTGGGCTGAACTGTGGAGAGCTGTGTCTGTGCAGGCGAGTGCCTCTCGGGCTTGGCTGTTGTTGGGTGACAATCCCTTTTGTTGGGAAAAGGACTGAGCTTGATGCTGAGACAACCTCAATCTCCTTTTGCTGGGCGATTGCTGCCACAGTTTGCCTCGGCCTTACAGCACTATTCTGGGTGATTTCTCCATTGTGCCTGACCTGTTTGCTTATCTTTGGAAAAAATACAAACACGAGTTCAGATAAACTCTTCAACCAAAGAAAAAAATTTATCAGGTGACACAGAAAAGGCCCATTTCAACGGGGAAGCAGTGGTGTGGTGGGATTGTAGCTGGACCAGCAATCCAGAGGCCCATTTATGTGTATAACAAACAACAAGGGTCCTGATCACTGTGGGTACTCCACTGGACACTGGTCTCCAGTCACTCAAACAGACTTCTACCACCACCCTTTGCATCCTATTACTAAGCCAGTTTCAGGTCCATCTTGCCAAGTTTCCCTGAATTCCATGTGCTTCAACCTTCTCAATCAGTCTCCCAAGTGGAGCCTTGTCAAAGACTTTGCTAAAATCCATATAAACTACATCAACTACACTTTCCTCGTCCATACACTCAATCATATTTTCAAAAAATTCTATCAAATTTGTTAGGCATGACCTCCTTCTGACAAAACCATGCTGATTATCCCTAATTAACCCATGTCTTTCCAAGTGGAGATTAATTCTCCTTCAGAATTTTTTCCAATACTTTCCCTACCACTGACATGAGACTCGTTGGTCTGTAATTTTCTGGTTCATCTCTACCACCCTTCTTGAAAAACTGAACCAGATTAGCCATCCTCCAGTCCTCTGGCACTTCCCCCCTGTAAGGAGTCTAACAACACCAGATTAAAGTCCAACAGGTTTATTTGGTAGCAAACGCCACTAGCTTTCGGAGCGCTGCTCCTTCGTCAGGTGAGTGGGAGATCTGCTCATAAACAGCAAGCAGGGCATATAAAGACACAAACTCAATTTACAGAATAATGAATAATGATTGGAATGTGAGTCTTTATAGCTAATCAAGTCTTAAAGGTACAGATAATGTGAGTGGAGAGAGCATTAGCACAGGTTAAAGAGATGTGTATTGTCTCCAGACAGGACAGCCAGTGAGACTTTGCAAGTCCAGGCAAGTTGTGGGAGTTATGTCCTGTCTGGAGACAATACACATCTCTTTAACCTGTGCTAATGCTCTCTCCACTCACATTATCTGTACCTTTAAGACTTGATTAGCTATAAAGACTCACATTCCAATCATTATTCATTATTCTGTAAATTGAGTTTGTGTCTTTATATGCCCTGTTTGCTGTTTATGAGCAGATCTTCCACTCACCTGACGAAGGGGCAGCGCTCCGAAAGCTAGTGGCGTTTGCGACCAAATACACCTGTTCGACTTTAACCTGGCGTTGTTAGACTCCTTACTGTGTTTACCCCAGTCCAACGCCGGCATCTCCACATCATGACTTCCCCCCTGGCCAGAGAGGAATTAAAAATTTGTGTCAGAGCCCCTGCAATTTCTTGCCTCGCCTCCCATAGCCACCTGGGATTGAATTCATCTGGGCCTGGGGATTTGTCCATTTTTAAGCCCATCAGAACCTCTGATACCTCATCATTTCCAATGTCAAACTGTGCAAGTTTCTCACAGTCCCTTTTCCTGAATTCTGTACCTGCGTTTTCCCTTTCCTGAGTGAAGACTGGTGAAACGTATTCATTTAACACCTTTCCAATATAAAAACTAGGAGCAGGAGTAGGCCATCTGGCCCCTTGAGCCTGCTCCGCCATTCAATAAGATCATGGCTGATCTTTATGTGGACTCAGCTCCACTTACCCACCCGCTCACCAGAACCCTTAATTCTTTTACTGTTCAAAGATTTATTTATCTTTGCCTTAAAAACATTCAACGAAATAGTCTCAACTGCTTCACTGGGCAGGGAATTCCACAGATTCACAACCTTTTGGGTGAAGAAGTTCCTCCTCAACTCAGTCCTAAATCTGCTCCCCCTTATTTTGAGGCTATGCCTTGCAGTTCTGTTTTCATCCACCATTGGAAACAATCTCCTGCTTCTATCTTATCTATTCCATTGATAATTTTATATGTTTCTATACGATCCCTCTTCACTCTTTTAAATTCCAATGAGTATAGTCCCAGTCTACTCATTCTCTCCTCATAAGCCAACCTTCTCAACTCCGGAATCAACCTACTGAATCTCCTCTGCACACCCTCCAATGCCAGTATATCCTTTCACAAGTAAGGAGACCAAAACTGTACACAGTACTCTAGGTATGGCCTCACCAGCACCTTATACAACTGCAACATAATCTCCCTGTTTTTAAACTCCATCCCTCTAGTAATGAAGGACAAAATTCCATTTACCTACTTAATTACCTGCTGCACATTACAAACAAGCTTTTTGTGATTCATGCGCAAGGACACCCAGGTCCCTCTGCACAGCAACATGCTGCAATTTTCTACCATTTAAATAATAATCCATTTTGCTGTTATTTCCACCAAAATGAATGACCTCACACTTACCAACATTGTACTCCATCTGCCAGACCTTGCCCATTCACTTTGACTATCTATATCCTTTTGCAAACGTTCAGTGTCCTCTGCACACTTTGCTCTACCACTCATCTTAGTGTCATCTGCAAACTTTGACACACTACACTTGGTCCCCAACTCCAAATCATCTATGTAAATTGTAAACAATTGCGGTCCCAACACTGATCCCTGAGGCACACCACTAGTCACTGATCGCCAACCAGAATAATACCCATTTATCCCCACTCTTTGCTTTCTGTTAGTTAACCAATCCTCCATCCATGCTACTATATTGCCCGTAACACCGTGCACCTTTATCTAATGCAGCAGCCGTTTGTGTGGCACCTCATTGAATGCCTTCCGGAAATCCAGATAAGTCACATCCACCGCGCTCACAAAGTCCTCAAAGACTTCCAGTAAATTAATTAAACATGACTTGCCTTTCATGAACCCGTGCTGCGTCTGCCCAATGAGACAATTTCTATCCAGATGTCTGGCTATTTCTTCCTTGATAATAGATTCAAGCATTTTTCCCTACTGCAGAAGTTAAGCTAACCGGCCTATAGTTACCTGACTTTTGTCTACCCCCTTTTTTAAACAGTGGCGTCACATTTGCTGTTTTCCAATCTGCCGGAACCGTCCCAGAGTCCAGTGAATTTTGGTAAATTGCCACAGACGCATTTGCTATTTCCTCTGTCATCTCTTTTAGTACTCTGGGATGCATTCCATCAGGGCCAGGAGACTTGTCTAGCTTTAGCCCCATTAGCCTGCCCAATGCTATCTCTTTAGCGATAATGATCGCTTCTAGAGCCTCACCTGCCATAGCCTCCTTGTCATTAATTTTTGGTATGTTATTTGTATATTCAACTTTGACACAAAAAACAAAATACTTCTTCAATCGCTCGACCATTTCCTCATTTCCCACTATTAAATCTCCCTTCTCATCCTCTCAAGGACCAGTGTTTACCTTAGCCACTCTTTTTTGTACCATTCTTTATTTCCTTAGATATCCATGGCTGATCATCCTTTTTCCTAGTCTTTCCTCATCACTGGTATATACTTTTGCTGAACACTGTGAAAAATTGCTTTCAAAGTCCTCCATTGTTCCTCAATTGTTCCAGCATAAAATCTTTGCTCCCGGCCTACCTTAGCCAAACCTGCCCTCATCCCATTGTAGTCTCCTTTGTTTAAGCACAAGACACTGGTATTGGATTTTACCTTTCCACCCTCCATCTGTATTTTAAATTCAACTATACTGTGATCGTTCCTTCGGGAGGATCTCTAACTGTAAGGTCATTAATTATTCCTGTCTCATTACACAGGATGTGGAGATGCCGGCGTTGGACTGGGGTGAACACAGTAAGAGTTTTAACAACACCAGGTTAAAGTCCAACAGGTTTATTTGGTAGCAAATACCATTAGCTTTCGGAGCGCTGCTCCTTCGTCAGATGGAGTGGAAATGTCATTTCCACTCCATCTGACGAAAGAGCAGCACTCCAAAAGCTAATGGTATTTGCTACCAAATAAACCTGTTGGACTTTAACCTGGTGTTGTTAAAACTCTTACTGTCATTACACAGGACCAGATCGAGGATAGCTTGCTCCCTCGTAGGTTCCATTACATACTGTTTGAGGAAACTATCAGGAGTGCATTCTATGAACTCCTTCTCAATGCTGCCTTGACCGACCTGGTTTGACCAATTGACATGTAGATTAAAATCCCCCATGAGAATTGCCGTACCATTTTACCATGCATCAGTTATATCTGCGGCTTCACGCACAGATTGCCCACTTAGTCTCTAATGGGCCCTACTCTTTTCCCGGTTAACCTCTTCCCCTTAATGTATTCATAAAATATCTCAGGATTCTCCCCAACCCTGTCCTTTTTCATGTCCCCTATTTTGCTCTTCTAATCGCTTCCCTCTCGCACTTCCTACATTCTTCTAGGGCCGCAGTGGAATTGCTCCCTTTGGACTTGTTAAAAGCATTTCTCTTCTTCCTCATCCAGTCCTAAATTGTCCTAGATATCCAGGGTCCCCTGAAAATATTGTTCCTACATTTCCCCCTATAGAGAACATGTTGGGCCTGTACCCTCCCCAGTCCCGTTTTGAGTGCCACCCCTGCTCCACTGTGAACTTTCCCACAAGGAGCTGGTCTACCTCTGCCCGTATGCTGAATCTGAGAGTATATTGTATTGTATCCACTAATGCAATGGATCCACCATTATATCAGAAATGCCAGCACTCAGGATTTGCTGAGATTTACTAGTATATGGGATATGTTTGGAAGCACTAGCACACCAGATCTGTAATAAAGTGGATCCACCAGTATACTGGATCAAATAATATACTCAGTCCATTAATATACTGGTTCTACTAGTATACTGGAAGCACTAACACATTGGATCTGTTAGTATACCGAAACGATTACTACACTTGATCCACCAGCTAACTGGATTTGCTGATACACTGGATTTGTTATGATACTGGATATATCAATACACTGGATTTATAACTATGGGGGATCAGCTACCACACTGGAAGTGTTAGCACAATGGATCTACTCATATACTGAATCCACTAGTACACTGGAACCACTAATGCACTGGATTCACATACACCAAACCAACTAGTATAGTGAATTTATTAGTACACAGGATCCAATAATATACTGGAAATGCAGGTATATTGGATCAGCTAGCACACTGGAATTGCTGTTGTACTAGATCTGCTGGCACACCGTGATCCTCTGGTTCACAGGAAACTGTAGTATGCCAAACTAACCAAAATAATAAAAGCAAAATACAGATGTTGGAAATCTGAAATAAAAACAGGAAATGCTGGAAAACCTCAGCAGGCCTGGCAGCATCTGTGGAGAAAGAAACAGAGTTAATGTTTTGAGTCAAATATGATTCTTCTTCAGGTCTGAAGAGAGGTAAAACAGTGACAAATTTTATGCTGTTGAAGAGAGGCAGGTGGAGCAAAATAGAAGGTCAGGGAAGTTGGGAGCTCAGGAGAGATTTGACAACTATGTCAAGGACACGAGACAAAGGCAGTGGTAATGATAGTGTTAAAGACGGAGGCAAGTGCTTATAGTGGCATAAAGATTAGATAGCACTAGGTGTTAAAAGCAGAACAAGGGTCAGAATTCTCTGAAAGCAAAACAGGTTACAGACTGGCCCTGTGGGGGCTGGGTAAATATATATCTATCAAAACTGAGAACAGAATTCATAGTCTGAAGTTGCTGAACTCAATGTTAAGTCCAGAAAGCTGTAAGTTGCTTTCATAAATGTATTTCTTCCTCAGCGACTGTCTCTGTCTCCAACTTACCCCACTTAAATTCCAACTGAAGTTCCATCCTTCATGCTTTGAATCCATCCAGGATAACAG
Organism: Mustelus asterias; assembly: GCF_964213995.1. Taxonomy (NCBI): domain Eukaryota; kingdom Metazoa; phylum Chordata; class Chondrichthyes; order Carcharhiniformes; family Triakidae; genus Mustelus; species Mustelus asterias. The sequence goes on from NC_135818.1 coordinate 25,688,416, forward strand.
GACTTTCCGGGATATACAACATTCTCACTGCATCCCGAGATCCACACTCATAGAACATAGAACATTACAGCGCAGAACAGGCCCTTCGGCCCACGATGTTGCACCGACCAGTTAAAAAAAAACTGTGACCCTCCAACCTAAACCAATTTCTTTTCGTCCATGAACCTATCTACGGATCTCTTAAACGCCCCCAAACTAGGCGCATTTACAACTGATGCTGGCAGGGCATTCCAATCCCTCACCACCCTCTGGGTAAAGAACCTACCCCTGACATCGGTTCTATAACTACCCCCCCTCAATTTAAAGCCATGCCCCCTCGTGCTGGATTTCTCCATCAGAGGAAAAAGGCTATCACTATCCACCCTATCTAAACCTCTAATCATCTTATATGTTTCAATAAGATCCCCTCTTAGCCGCCGCCTTTCCAGCGAAAACAATCCCAAATCCCTCAGCCTCTCCTCATAGGATCTCCCCTCCATACCAGGCAACATCCTGGTAAACCTCCTCTGCACCCTCTCCAAAGCCTCCACATCCTTCCTGTAATGTGGGGACCAGAACTGCACACAGTACTCCAAGTGCGGCCGCACCAGAGTTGTGTACAGTTGCAACATAACGCTACGACTCCTAAATTCAATCCCCCTACCAATAAACGCCAAGACACCATATGCCTTCTTAACAACCTTATCTACTTGATTCCCAACTTTCAGGGATCTATGCACACATACACCTAGATCCCTCTGCTCCTCCACACTATTCAAAGTCCTCCCGTTAGCCCTATACTCAACACATCTGTTATTCCTACCAAAGTGAATTACCTCACACTTCTCCGCATTAAACTCCATCCGCCACCTCTCGGCCCAACTTTGCAACCTGTCTAAGTCTTCCTGCAAACTACGACACCCTTCCTCACTGTCTACCACACCACCGACTTTGGTGTCATCAGCAAATTTGCTAATCCACCCAACTATACCCTCATCCAGATCATTAATAAATATTACAAACAGCAGTGGCCCCAAAACAGATCCCTGAGGTACACCACTTGTAACCGCACTCCATGATGAATATTTACTATCAACCACCACCCTCTGTTTCCTATCCGCTAGCCAATTCCTGATCCAATTTCCTAGATCACCCCCAATCCCATACATCTGCATTTTCTGCAGAAGCCTACCATGGTGAACCTTATCAAACGCCTTACTAAAATCCATATATACCACGTCCACTGCCTTGCCCCCATCCACCTCCTTGGTCACTTTCTCAAAAAACTCAATAAGGTTAGTAAGGCACGACCTACCTGCCACAAAACCATGCTGACTATCACCTATCAATTCATTACTCTCCAAATAACTATAAATCCTATCCCTTATAATTTTTTCCAACATCTTGCCGACAACAGAAGTGAGACTCACCGGTCTATAATTCCCGGGGAAGTCTCTGTTCCCCTTCTTAAACAATGGGACAACATTCGCTAACCTCCAATCTTCTGGTACTATACCAGAGGCCAACGACGACCTGAAGATCAGAGCCAGAGGCTCTGCAATCACTTCTCTTGCCTCCCAGAGAATCCTTGGATAAATCCCATCCGGACCAGGGGATTTATCTATTTTCAGACCCTCCAGAATATCCTGCACATCCTCCTTATCAACTGTAATACTGTCTATTCTACTCCCCTGCAACCCAGTGTCCTCCTCAGCTATATTCATGTCCCCTTGCGTGAACACCGAAGAGAAATATTGGTTCAATGCTTCACCAATCTCCTCCGGTTCCACACATAACTTCCCTCTGCCATCTATAACTGGCCCTAAACTTGCCCTAACCAACCTTCTGTTCTTGACATACCTATAGAACGCCTTAGGATTCTCTTTAACCCTATCCGCCAAAGTCTTCTCATGTCCCCTTTTAGCCCTTCTAAGCTCGCTCTTCAACTCCCTCTTAGCCAATCTAAAGCTTTCTAGTGCACTACCCGAGTGCTCACGTCTCATCCGAACATAAGCCTCCTTTTTCTTTTTAACCAACAAAGAAACTTTTTTGGTGCACCACGGTTCCCTAGCCCTACCAATTCCTCCTTGCCTGACAGGGACATACCTATCACAGACTCGCAGTAGCTGCTCCTTGAAAAAACTCCACATGTCGGACGTTCCCAGTCCCTGTAATCTCCTAGTCCAACCTATGTTTCCTAATTCTCTCCTAATAGCCTCATAATTACCCTTCCCCCAGCTAAAACCACTGGCCCGAGGTTCATGCCTATCCCTTTCCATCACTAAGGTGAACGTAACCGAATTGTGGTCACTATCACCAAAATGCACACCAACTTCCAAGTCTAGCACCTGGTCTGGCTCATTTCCCAGCACCAGATCCAATATAGCCTCACCTCTAGTTGGCCTGTCTACATACTGAGTCAAAAAACCTTCCTGCACGCTTTGAACAAAAACTGACCCCTCTAACGAGCTAGAGCTATAACAATTCCAGTCAATATTAGTCAAGTTAAAATCCCCCATAACAATTGCCCTATTACTTTCACTCCTAAGCAGGATTGACTCCGCAATCCTTTCCTCAACCTCTCTAGAACTTTTAGGAGGTCTATAAAAGACTCCCAACAGGGTGACCTCTCCTCTCCTATTTCTAATCTCCGCCCATACTACCTCAACAGATAAGTCCTCATCAAACCTCCTCTCTGACACTGTGATACAATCTCTGACCAATAATGCTACCCCTCCCCCTCTTCTACCTCCTTCCCTACTTCGACTAAAACATTTGAACCCCGGGACCTGCAGCATCCATTCCTGCCCCTGCTCTATCCATGTCTCTGAAATAGCCACAACATCGAAGTCCCAGGTACTGATCCACGCTGCAAGTTCACCCACTTTATTGCGAATACTCCTGGCATTGAAGTATACACATTTCAAACCCTGCTCCACCCCACCTCTGCAATGCCGTGCATTGCAGTCCCCATCCATGCATCCCTCACTTTCAGCCCCACTACTCAGGATCCCTCCCCCCCCCCCGAATCAGTTTAAACCTCCCTGCATGGCCTTAGCAAATTTACCCCCCAGGATATTGGTCCCCTTCTGATTAAGGTGTAGACCATCCTTCTCATAGAGGTCACACCTTCCCCAGTACGAGCCCCAATTGCTTAAGTACCTGAACCCCTCCCTCCTGCACCATCCCCTCAGCCATGAATTCAAACCTTCCCTCTCCCTATTCCTCTCTAAACTATCCCGTGGTACAGGCAAGAGTCCAGAGATAACCACTCTGTCAGTCTTGGCCTTTAGTTTCCACCCCAACTCCATAAATCCCTGCCTAATATCCCCCTCCCCTATCCTCCCTATGTCGTGTGTCCCCACATGTACAATAACTTGTGGTTTATCTCCCTCCCCCCTAAGAGTCCTGAATACCCTGTCAGACACATCCCGGACCCCAGCCCCTGGTAGGCAACACACCAACCCTGAGTCCCTACCTTTAGTTCCGACCCTCCTATCTGTCCCCTTAATTGTGGAGTCCCCAATCACAAGGCCCAGTCTTTTACAGCCCCTAACCACCTGAGCTTTCTCACTCGGCTCACCCCCAGAGATCTGCTCTCTATGCTCAGTTGATTCCTCCTCAACTGTAGCCTCCAGCACCGAAAACCTATTATGGAGGGGAACCGCCCCAGGGGATTGTCTTCCCGATTGCTTCTTACCCCTCCTCCTGGCATTGACCCAAGCCTCATTTCTAGGAGTTACTATTTCTCTATAACTCCTATCAACTTCCACCTCCGCCTCCCGAATTATGCGGAGTTCCTCTAACTCCCCCTCCATCTCCTTTACACGCTCCTCCAGAAGCTGCAATCTAATGCACTTCTTACAACTAAAATCTCCTGAAACACTACTGGATTTCCTCACCACATACATCCCACAGGAGATGCAGCACTCTGTGCCCACACTACCATATGTATGCACTCGACTCCTCTCTCTACAGCAGCACCGACTCACCCTATCTCAAAACTGTGCTTGTTCTGGTTCCATTTCATTCTTTGTCTCTCTGACATCTTAATAAGAAACTATGGTTGGGATTCTCCAAAAAAAAACTAAGTGCTCAATGGGGGTGGGAAAATGGGAGTATTTCCTGCCTGTTTTTGGGGGGTACTTATCAGAACGAATTCCGACACTCCGTGCATTGCAAAGTGCCTCAGCATAATTCACTCTGGTAAGTGGTAGGCGGGGCCTATTCCAATTTCCACCCCACTCTCATCTTCACATGGTCCATCTCCGACACTTCCCTTCCTTGAATTCTGGGTCTCCGTTTCTGGTGATAGACTGCCTATCAATATTCATTACAAGCCCAGTGATGCCCATTGCTACGTTGACTACAGTTCCGCACACCCTACATCCTGTAAAGACTCTATCCCATTCACCTAGTTTCTCCACCTCTGTCACAGCTGTTCCAATGATGCTACCTTCCAAAATGGCACTTAGGACATGTCTTCCTTATTCCTGAGCCAAGGCTCAGTGTGTTTGATAGGACCCTCAACCTTCTCCAATTCATCTCCCACACTTCTGCCTTTGCCTCTTCCCCCCTCTCCCAGAACCCTGGTTCTCACTTTTCACCCCACCAGCCTCTACATCCAAAGGATCATTCTCCGCCATTTTGGCCAATTCCAGTACAATGCCACCATCAAAAACATTGCCACTTATGTCCCCCATCAACATTCCATTGGGACTGTTCCCTCCATGCCATCCTGGTCCATCCCAACACCTCATCCCCTATCCACAACATCCTTTGAATGTGGAGGCTGGTGGAATGAAAAGTGAGGACATAGGTTCTGTGGTGTAACACCTGCACTTATACCTCTGCCTTCCTCACTGATCAAGGCTCCAAACACTCCTTCCTGCTTCTTTCAACTTAATCTGCTGCATTCTCTGCACATAATGCATCTCCTCTACATTGGGGAGACTAAGCACAAGCTGGGTGACTGCTTTACAGAACACCTTCACTCGGTCCTCAAGAATGACCTTCGTTGCCATTTCAACTCACCATCCTGCTCTCATGTCCACATGTCTGTCCTTGGCCTGTTGCAATGTTCCAGTGAAGCCCAACGTAAACTGGAGGAACAGCACCTCACCTTCCGATTAAGCCTTTAACAACCTTCCGCACTTAAAGTTCAACAAATTCAGACTCTGTCTTCAATTTTTTCCCAAACCCCACAGGGCCAGTTTGTACCTTGTTCTTATGTTTTGCTTTTAGAGAACTCTGACCTTTGTTCGGCTATTAACACTTAGTGCATAAAGATCAGACCTGCCTCAGTCTTTAACATGATCCTTTTGTCTTGTGTCTGTGACATATTTGTAAAATCTCTCCTATGCTCCCACTTATCCCTGACTTTGTATTTTGTTCCATCTGCCCCACCCCCTCTTCAACAGCATAAAATCCGTCACATTTCTAACTCTCTTCAGCTCTGAAAAGTCAAGCGGCTTTGAAACATTAACTCTGTTTCTCTCTTCACAGGTGCTGCCAGACTTGCGGAGTTCAAACTAACCAATATATTGAATCCATTAGTACACTGGATCCACCAAAATACTTAATCCACTAGCACAATTGTTCTGTTAGTAAATTTGATCCGCTAGTGCACTGAATCCACACTGGATCTGCTAGCACACTAGATATGCTAGTGATTTGGATCCACCAGAAATCATAGAAATCATAGAAACCCTACAGTGCAGAAGGAGGCCATTCGGCCCATCGAGTCTGCACCGACCACAATCCCACCCCACATATTTTCCCACTAATCCCTCTAACCTACGCATCCCAGGACTCTAAGGGGCAATTTTTAACCTGGCCAATCAACCTAACCCGCACATCTTTGGACTGTGGGAGGAAACCGGAGCACCCGGAGGAAACCCACGCAGACACGAGGAGAATGTGCAAACTCCACACAGACAGTGACTCGAGCCGGGAATAGAACCCGGGACCCTGGAGCTGTGAAGCCACAGTGCTAACCACTGTGCTACCATACCGATCCAGTATACAGCTCTACTAATACACTGTACCCACTTGTACACTGGTTCCACTATTATATTGGATCTTCCAGCACACATGATTCATTAGCACATATGATTTACTAATACACTGGATATGTTGGGATAATGGATCCACTAGTACACCAGGTCATCTATACTCACTAGTATACTGGATCCAATAGCACACTGGATATTTTTGAATCAGGCTAGCAGCCATGATTCACTAGTATGCAAGATCTACTAGTATACGGTGTGTTAGGATAGATAATTGCTCATACTGTAGATCTATTAGTATATTGGATCTATTGGTATACTGGATCCACTGTTATACTGAAATCCCTATCACACTGGCTTTGCCAGCACACTGGATGCAGTAGTACATTGGATCTGCGAGCACATTGGAACTGATGGCACACTTGATTCACTTCAGGAGGAGAGAGAGGCATAGTGGTAATGTCACTGGACTAATCCAGAAGCCCAAACTAATGTTCTGGGGATAAAGGTTCAAATCCCATCATGGCAACTGGTGGAATTTAAATTTAGGTAAATAATCTAGAATTGAAAAGTTAGTCTCAATAACAGTGACCATGAAACCGTTGTTGATTGTCATAAAAACTCAACTGGTTCACTAATGCCCCTGAGGGAAGGAAATCTGCCATCTTTACCTGGTCTGGCCTACATGTGACTCCAGGCCCACAGCAATGTGGTTGACTCTTAGCTGCCCTCTGCAATAGTGTGACCAGTCTCTCAATTCAAGGGCAATTAGGGATGAACAACAAATTCTGGCCTTGCCACTGACAACCACATGAAAGAATAACAAAGAACTATATCAGATTGACTTGCACAGTAGTTCCACATGTACACTGGATCTGTAAACCACTGGCTCCACCAATATATTAGATCTGCTTGCATTCTGGATCCATTAGTACATTGGATCTGTTAAAGTACCAGTTCTATCAGTACGCTGAATCCACTAGCATACTGAATTACTTGGACACAGGTTCTGGAACACTGGAAACACTATTGTCTGGATCTGCTATTATACTGGATCACTGCATCCATTGGTACACCATATATATTGGTATACTGAATCTGTTTGTCCACTGGATCCACAAGCATACTGGATCCATTAGTGCACAGATCTGCTGGTATGCCGCATCCATTGGAGTGCACTAATCACCAAGATCATGACTCACCTCTCTTGGATTCTGGATAAATCTATTCTGATTCGTGGTTAATTCTTCACAACTTCACCTCTCAATTTTTCAACAACAACAACATCAATGTGTATTTATATAAAATCTTTACCATGGTGAAATGTCCCAAGGCATTTCACAAGGAGTGGACACCGAGTCACATAAGAAGAAATTATATCCAATCACTAAAATCTTGGGCAAAGAGGTAGATTTTTGAAAGTATTTTAAACAAGGAAAGAAAAGTAGAAAGGTGGAGAACTTTAAAGAGGGAATTCCAGAGCTTAGGGAGCTGGTAGCTGAAAGCACAGCCGCCAATGTTGGAGCAATTGAAGGCGGGAGTGCACAAGAGGCCAGAATTAGAGGAGCACAGGTATCACAAAGAGCTGAGGGGCAGGAGGAGGTTACAGAGAAAGGGAGGGATGAGGCCATAAAGAGATTTGAAAAAAAATGAGAATTTTAAATTAGAGTAATTGATGAACTGGAGTCATTGTAGGTCATGAGTACAGGTGACTGGAACTTGGTGAAAATTAGGACATTGGCAGCAGAGCTTTACATGACCTCAAGTTTGCAAAGTATCGAATATGGGAGGCTGACCAGGAATGAATTAGAATAGTCCTGTCTGGAGGTAACAAAGGCATGAATGAGCTGAGACAAGGGTGGAGTTGGGTGATATTATAGAGGTGGAAAGATGTGGTCTGATTGAGTTGAAACTCAGCCCCTCTCAAAACTCCTGGGATCACTCACCATCCATACCTTTCTCCAAAGTTGTACATCAGCTGATTGGTGATCCAAGCTGATTCCACTTCATCTTCATTCCACCCCATGCCTCTGATTTTCACTTTGGACTCTCTCTTTTTGTCTCTTCACTATCTTCTCTTTACGATGCTTATCTTTGTCATGCCTAAGAGTTTCTCTATGTCCATTCACATGCTCATTTTGGCTGTCACACTGGACTCAAGTCTATATTCCTTCTCCTTTACTCTTGGGCCATTCTCCCTACCTTTCTATCACTTAGTCAGGCTTCTTGTCATTTTGTGTACTTAGGGCTCCACAAACCCTTCTACTCTACCACTGTTCAAGACCTGTCTCAATCTTGGATAAGTGCCAAGCTTCCCTCTGTGCTTCTTCTGTTATCCTCCCAAGGGCTCATGAAGGCACTCACCACTGCCTTCTTATAACTGCCCATCCTAACCAATCTTCCAGCTCAGTGGGCTCTCATTGCCCCTCTACCCATCTCCCTCCAGAACGTCCATTCATTTTGGAATAAGGCCCTTGCGATCCATGAGTTTACTATGAATGACTGCATCAACATCTTCGCCTTGACAGAAATCTGGCTGAGGATTATGACACCTTCCCTGAAATGAAGCCTTCCAGACTGGATATGCCTTCCACAACTTGCCCTGCTAAACTGTGTCAATGAGACATCTCCAATCCATATTCATAACTGAAGTTCCTCATCCCAGAAACCATTCTCATGAATCTTTTCTAAACCCTCTCTAACATCTTCATATCCTTAATCCTGTTGTTGGTGACTTAAGGGAGAGTTTACTCCAGGGGCAAATGCAGAAGAAAGTGATATTAGGAGAGAGAAGGAGAGTGTGTCAATGAGACCCTTCTCACCAAATCACTCCCTGTTCTGTCCCTTGATGCCTCTAGCACCTGCTCCTTCATTGAGCATCTTACTATTAATCCCTCTCAGCTCTCCTTTAAATCCTCATTCTCTAGCACCCACCCAAGTATCACACCAAAATCCTCACTCAATATCTAATATTTTCCTCCCTCTGCATTGAGCAACTTCTCATCCCATGTGATTCCAATCTCCATCTCAACTCTCCTGGTTCTCATTCCTCTGAATTCACTGACCCTCTGTCATCCTTTAAGCTCTCCCTTTATACAAGTTCCAATAGTGAAAGATGCCTCTCGTATTCACAGACAAGAGCATCTCCTGACACTTTTTTGTATCCTTTGCCATTCACACTCTCCTTCTCTCTCCTAATATCACTTTCTTCTGCATTTGCCCCTGGAGTAAACTCTCCCTCAAGTCACCAACAACAGGATTAAGGATATGAAGATGTTAGAGAGGGTTTAGAAAAGATTCATGAGAATGGTTTCTGGGATGAGGAACTTCAGTTATGAATATGGATTGGAGATGTTAAGATTGTTTTCCTTTGAGAAAAGAAGGTTGAGAGGAAATTTAGTGGAGTTATTGAAAATCAGGAGGGGTTTGGGCAGAGTAGAGAGGGAGAAGCTGTTCCCACTTCTGAAAGGATCGAGAACAGGAGGACAGAGTTATAAAGTAATTAGAAAAAGCAAAAGTGGTATGCGGAGAAACTTTTAACGTAAAGAATGGTTAGGGTTTGAAATGCACTGTCTATGAGTATGATGGAGGCAGGTTCAATTGAAACATTCAAAAGGGAATTAGACTGTTATCTGAAAAGGAAGAATGTGCAGGGTTACAGGGAGAAGGCAGGGGAATGGCACTTGGTCAATTGTTCATTTGGAGAGCTAGTGAACACATGGAGAGCCAAATGGCCTCCATCTGCACCATAACAATTCTGTAAATACCAAAACCATCCAGCCTTTGGCACTCCATTCACCACAATATTTCTGCAGTTGTTGATCTTCTCAATCACTCCCCGACTTACGCTGACAAAACCCAACTCAAATTCACCGCCACCTCTTTTGACTGCCTCTGATTTGTCAGACAAATTGTACAACATTCCCTGCTGGATGAGCAGAAATTAAAAATTGGGAAGATTGAAGCTGTTGGGCGTGGTCTTACAACAAAAAATTTCTAAGAGCCGAACAAGCGAGAAAATGGGAGAATTTGTTTTTCAGCGAGCTGCAGCTCGCAATCTTATGGCACTTCATAGAATTCCTACAGTGCAGAAAGAGGCCATTCGGTCCATCGAGTCTGCACCAACAACAATCCTACCCAGGCCCATACCCCATATATTTACCCCGTTAATCGCTCTAACCTATGCATCCTGGGACACTAAGGGGCAATTAAGCATGGCCAATGCACCTAGCCTGAACATCTTTGGAATGTTAGTGCAAATAAAATGCCCGGATACAATTCTTTCCCTTAATTCTTCCCCTTTGGTGGGGGGATGGGGGGGGGCACGCGGCGGCACCTAAGCTCGTTGGTGAGACCGCTGCAGAGCACTTGGGGTGCCATTCTGTAAGTATCCTGATCTCCCAGTGTATTGAACGCCGGGATCACCCCACCCTCTCATTGCTCCTTGTGCCAGTCCTTCCCCTCTCCCCTGCCAATCACCACCCCTGCAGAGACCCCCCTTGTCTCCCTCCTGTCATAGCCCCACCCCCATTCAGGCTGCACCCCCATGTAGGCCCCTGACACACTTATGGTGTCGGGTGGGCAGTGCCAGGGTGCCCAGTGGGCAATGCCAAGCTGGCACTGCCCATGGGCACTGCTCAGTCCTCCCCTGACCACCCAAGGGCTTCAATGGCCTCCGATTCCCCCTCTCATCTGTGAGTGTCTTGTAATTCTCCTTCTTCTGGTTGTTGGGGTCTCCTTGGTAGAGAAATGGGTTAAAGTTTCCAGCTGATGGTGGGGCTTGAGTGGCAACTCAGGTGAGGCTGGAGATGAGTGAGTCTGGTTTTGTGATGAGTCCGAGCATGGTGAGAATCCTTGACTTATTGGCTCTTATTTTATTTGTGTCAGTATCCCTTACTTTATTTGTTTGTATAGGCAAGGGTAGCAGCTACTTTGAAAATTCATGCTTAGAAGGTGTGGAGATATTGTGTGTTTATATCTTTCCTAATGGAAGGTATTCTGTTCTTCTTGGGGTCCGGGGGTAAGTTTAGATACCTGGGCTTTGCTTTATCCGCACCATTCCCATGAAGCTATATTGTGCCATGTGCTCATGGTGTTCTCCTGATACGCACACACGCACACCATCAATGACAAGGTCCTATTTGCTCCCAACCCTGTTAATTCCAAGAAAATGGTGGGCAATGACACTTCTGAAATGGTTGCTACGAGAGGACACAGGTTTAAGGTGCTGGGGGGTAGGTACAGGGGGGATGTCAGGGGTAAGTTTTTCACTCAGAGGGTGGTGGGTGAGTGGAATCGGCTGACGTCGGTGGTGGTGGAGGCAAACTCGTTGGGGTCTTTTAAGAGACTTCTGGATGAGTACATGGGATTTAATGGGATTGAGGGCTATAGATAGGCCTAGAGGTGGGGATGTGATCGGCGCAACTTGTGGGCCGAAGGGCCTGTTTGTGCTGTGACTTTCTATGTTCTATGTTCTATGTTCCAAGTATTTTTTCGTTTCAGTCTGCTCATTTGAATGCATGGTACCTTTTAAATTTATTTTCACAGCCACAGTACTTTAAAAGAGATATTAGTGAGTAGGCTGCACAGTGCCTGAGTGCAACACACATGTGCAGCTTATATGGAACAATGTTAGTGGGCTTTCTATAGTGTTTCTTGGCCTTTTAGATAAGATCAATCGTAGGATCAAGTGTGATATCAGGTGTAATGCCTGTTTTTGTCAACTTGGATCTAGTATGTCTCTCTTGCCGAGACCATAAATTGGATTCAATTTGAATTGGTTTTTGAGCAATTAAGGAGATGGATTAAAATTGGTTTTCTAACTCTGAGAAAGGAATATATATATATTTTTTAAAGCCTTCTGTAGCACTGGGTTACAACTGAGTGGTATGTTCAAAGCATGGGACTGGAGTCACATGCAGTTTCTTTAGTAAGAGCATGAGTAAACCAGTTGAAGCTCTGCAAGAGTTATAGAATCATAGGATCGTAAAATGGTTACAGCACAGGAGGAGGCCATTCAGCCCATTTTCTGTACCAGCTCTCTCCATGAACCATTCACCTAGTTCCACTCTCCTGCCTTTTCCCCTTAGTTCTGTGCATTTTTCTCTCTTTAATGACCCAATTCTCTATGAAAACCACAACTGAATCTGACTCCATCACACTCTCAGGCAGCACATTCCAGATCCTAAACACTCAGCATGTAAAAACATTTTTCCTCTTGTTGCTATTGTTTCTTATGCCAATCACCTTAAATTGGTGTCCTTTGTTTTTCGATCCTTCCACCAATGGGAACATTTTCTCCCGATCTACTCTGTATAGGCTCCTCATGATTTTGTAAACCTCTATCAAATCACCTCAGTCTTGCCAAAGGAGAACTGATCCAACTTCGCCACTCTATCTAGGTTAACTGAAGTTCCTCATCTCTGGAAACATCTCGTGAATCTTTTTTGCACCCTCTCTAATGCCTTCACATTCTTTCTGAAGTATGGTGACCAGAACGGGACGTAATGCCCCTGTTGAGATCAAATCTGTAGTTTATACAAATTTAACAAGTGTAACAAGTTTTACAAGTGTGATAGGAAGGGAAATCATAGAGTCCCTAAAGTGCAAAAGCAGACCATTCAGCTTATCAAGTATGCACCCACTCTCTGAAAGAGCATCCCAGCCTGGCCCTCCCCTCCATCCTATCACCGTAACCCCATGCATTTACCATGGCCAATCCACCTAACCGGAGCACTTGGAGGAAACCCATACAGACACGGGGAGAACATGCAAATTCCACATAGATAGTCACTCAAGGCCAGAATCAAATTAGGGTCTCTGGCACTATAAGGCAGCAGAGCTAACCACTGTGCCACCATGCCGCCAAAATGGAAAGTAATAAGGAAGGCAAAAGAAATCTTGGCATTTATTGCTAAAGGAATAGAATATAAAAGTAGTGAAGTGTTGCTGCTACTGTACAAAACATGAGTGAGACTGCACTCAGAATATTGCGTATAGTTTTGGTCCCCTTACTTGAGGAGGCATTGGAGGCAGTTCAGAGGAGGTTCACTCATTTGATTCCAGAGATGAGAGGGTTGACTAACAAAGAGAGATTGGGCCGTTTAGGCCTATACTCCTGAAGTTTAGAAGAATGAAAAGAGATCCCATTAAGGTATACAAGGTGACAAGGGGATTGACAAAGAAGACATGGGGAGGATGGTTCCTCTTGTAGGGCAATCTAGAACAAGAGGTCATAGTTTTAGGATAAGGGGTGGCAGATTTAAAACAGGGATGAGGAGAAATTAGTTCTCTCAGAGGATCGTGAGTCTATGGAAATCATTAACCCAGAGCATAGTGGATGCTGGGACTTTGAATAAATTTATGGAAGAGGTGGACACATGTTTAATTAGTAAGAGTTTGAAGGGCTATGGTGAATGAGCAGGTAGTTAGAATGGAGGCCGAGATGAAATCAGCCTTGATTGCATTAAGTGACGGAGCAGGCTTGAGGGGCTAAATCGCCTACTCCTGCTCCCAGTTCTTACGATTCTTAACAAACCCTCTATTGTATTCTATGCCCTAATTAATAAAGCTTTATTAACTGCTCTCTCAAGCTGACCTGCCATCTTCAATGATTTATGCACATATACTCTCAGGTTTCTGTACTCCTACATTCCCTTTAGAATTGTACCCTTTATTTTACAATGTCTCTCGGCATTCTTTCTACCACACTTCACATTTCTTTGCATTAAATTTCATGTGCCACTTGTCTGCCCAGCCCACCAACCTGTCAATGTGCTTTTGAAGTTCATCACTATCCTCACAGCTTCCAAGTTTTGTGTCATTAGAACTTTTGAAATTGTGTCTTCACAAGTCTAGGTCATTAATATATATCAGGAAAAGAAAAGATCCAAACACCAACCCCTGGGGAATCCCAGTATTAACCTTCCTCCAATCCAAAAATCAACTGCACTCTGCTTCCTGTCACTCAGCCATATCCATGTTGCTACTGTCCCTTTTATTCCAGTATTCTTTCTTCACCCCTCTGGAGGCAATAATTTTACCAGAATTATTAAATTCAACTTCCTTCAGTAGGATTTGAACTCACAACCCCTGGTTTGCAGGCCTAGGGCTCTAAGCTACGATGGCCTATCTCCTTCTTGGGCCTACCTCCAACTATCAATGGAAAATAAAAAGCACTTTTAGAGCAAGTTGACATAATCTGTCTCATATAAATGTAATGCCCTAGGGGTAAACCGAAGCATTGATGTTCATAACTTCAAATCCAAGCAATCCCAACTTCCATACCTGAGTTTGGATGCCTGATGTTACTCCTGCTGAGGTTTCTGGTGAGGGGACTGCTGTTGGACTGGTGTTGAGTGGATGTCCTGTTGTGCCATGTTCTGGAAGGTTGAAGGAGGTGCATGAGCTTGAGTCTGAGCCACGCTCCCTTGCCCACTTTGGGCTGGACTGAATGAAGAGGCAGGACATGGGTCTCCAGCCAAGACTGTTCCTTCTCCCCGGTCTCAACCTGCTTGCCACATGTGATTGGGCAAGACCCGCAGAGATTCCATTAGGTAGGACAGTGGTGTTCTGGGGTTCGAGTGAAAGACTTGGTAAATGATGGATAGAGTTTGTCTTCTGTCGTTCATACTCCAATGAGGGGATGGACAGGTTCATGTGACCTTCGTCCCCATTTTGTTGCAAATTGCACTTTTGGAGACTCAACCTATTTGTGAAATTCCCATTCTCTCCTTTACTCCTTCCATGGTGACCTCTGGAAAAGATCCTGCTCCAACGCCCTGTAGAATTTCGCTGCTTTTGCAGCATCTCTTGGGTGCTGTTTTCCTCGATACTCCTCAGTGAGCACTCTTTTCTCTGGGACGAGCACACAGTGTTTCTCCGTAAAGAGTTGGATCTCGTGACTGAAAGTTTCTGCAGATCAGACAGCAGCCCTGTGATGTAACCATTGATTCCAGGCGTGTTTCCACGGACGATTGGCTGTGCAAGAAAAAACAATTTAATTAAGGAAGGAAACTTGCATCATAATCAAAGTCAAAGTCGAGGGATAGTTTGCATTTGCATTTCCAATCCACGGGTCTAAATCAAAAATTCAGCTTTCAAATTGCATTGGTTGAATCTTAAAATTTGATGTTGCCGGGTTGTAACGAATTAGAAACTGTCTGCTTAATGGCCTAAACAGACCAGAGGGGGAATGTGTTCAGTGAATTTTGATACATTACTTCCTGTGCAAACAGGCCGGTCTTTTCTCATTTGGTTTTCCAGTTGTTGGACAGAAATGAAAATCCACAACACTGCCCCAACTAACAGGGAAACCCCCACAGGACAAAACCCTGTTTAATCGGTAGAGAGAGGACACTCACTCCCTGCAGGTACACACATTAAACCCCCACAGAGCGAGACTCTGATCAGTATAGAGTGAACATTTTCTTCCTGGAAGAACAATCACTTACATAAATCCCTACAGGGCAAGGCTTCGCTGAATACAGTGGGTGAACAATCTCTCCATTAGGGACACACATAAACCCCCATAGAGTTTGATTAGTACAATTAACTATTCACCCTCCCCAACCCTGACACTGATTCTCAAACACCCACCGTCGTGAACTCACCTTGGCCAAGCCCCTCACACCTAGATTATCAGTTGCTCACCTTGTTTGTAGATTAAAAACAAGATTACATACTTCACTGATGGTGCTGAAACAGGACTGGCCTCCTGGGTCAGGGGATGCTGCGATACTGGAGCCTGTGACACATACACATTGTACTATTCCACGCTGAGCAATGAGGTGTCAGTACTTGAGCAGCCCTCCAGTCCTTGCCTAACCCTCCCACCACAGGCATGAAGCATGAGGAAAACAACCTGAGTCACTGTAAAATTCACACTAAATTCTAGGTTGCTCCTCCACCAATGGTGTCCAAATAAAGGAAAAACCTTCCCGATGAAGGAAGAATCTCATCAACCCTACAGAATTCATCCACATACTTGCACATTTATACATAAACACACTTATATTCACACAGGGTCACATGCTTGCACGCACTCAGATGCACTCATACATACTCACATCATTAAAAATGTACAGACTCAATCATGCTCATAATTCACAAACTTCCAAACACACGCTGACTCAGGCATATCTGGCACATGCCCAGAGATTGCCATTCACATTTGCACATGCACACTCATGCATTACCACACACCCACACTGACACACATTAATACTGGCACAGACTGACACATAGAACCATTGAATCCCTACAGTGCAGAAGGAGGCCATTTGGCCCATCGAGTCTGCACCAACACTCCAAAAGAGCATCTTACCAAGACCCGACCCTTCGCCCCATCCCTGTAACCCTGCGCATTCACCACAGCTAATCCACCTAACCCATATATCTTTGGACATTAAGGGGTAATATAGCATGGCCAATCCACCTAATCTGCACATCTTTGGACTGTGAGAGGAAATCAGAGAAAACCCACACAGACACGAGGACAACATGCAAATTCCACACAGACATTTACCCAAGGCCAGAATTGAACCTGATTCTTGATGCTGTGAGGCAGCAGTGCTAACCACTATGCCACCCCATGTACCTCCACACACACTCAGGCATTCCATTATCCTGAATTTTTAGGATGGCGGGATCTTGGCTCTCAGTGACTTCAAGAGCCCTGCTGCAACTTTACGCTCTAATGAGCGTCGATCGGCATAAGGTGGGATTTCCACCACTCAGTCCGGAGGGAGTTCGGCTTTAGAAAGCTTCCACCCAATCTGATTGGTCAACAGTTCTCTAGTCCCTCCAGCAACAGCACTGCAGTGGCTGGAGACGGTACTGCATGCAGCAGCCAGATTCTAAGTCCCAGGCCCAGATATATTTCAGGGGATCCCAAGGCAGGGAGGATAGGGAAGGGCTGGAGGGTCACAAGGGAGGTGATTGTGGTCTTGGAGGATAGACCGGGGTGGGGGAGGTCACTGAGCCTTAAGCAGAGGGAGTCCCCTGTCAGAAGGGGACTTCTGAGGTTGTCTCTCTCTCTGCTTAAGCTTTTCTCCTGTCTAGCGTATGTTGACCACTGTTGAAAAGTGCGCTGAGGGTATAGGCTTGGTTGACTCACAGTTTGGTGTTCTCAGTCATGCTGCTGTTGTTCAACACTCACTTACTCAGCTCAGAAGTTGCATGCAGACCCATGCTCCTTTACTCACACCCAATGACAGGCACATGTACTCACACGAACTCCCACTCAAACTCTCCATTGGAAGATATAACAGTTTGGGGCCAGGAAGAAACTTGTTATATTACTGTAATGATTAGATTTAGCTTACAAATGGTTAACAGATGTAAAGCTTTTAAACCTCACAACTAGAATACTAATTTGGCAACAGTGAGACACTGTTTACTGCAGGTAAATCCTGGTGATGGAAGAGTTCCCTGAGGCTAAATCAGACAGGCCAGCCATTCACTTACACGTTACGTGTTTTCAGACACGGTGCTTTATTAGGTCTGTTTTCCTCAGTACCATTGTTCCTTCCCTTTAATCGTTCACCTGTTAGATCCTTCAACCACAGAGCCCCTCATCATCAGTGCCCCTCACTCTCAGTGCCACACAATTCTCACCCTCAGCACCTTCACCATCCATAACCTTCATCCTTTACCTGCAGTGCCCCTCATGCCATACCCTCCATGCCCCTCACCGTTTGTGCTCTTGGCCTTCAGTGCCCCTGACCGTCAGTGCCCCTGACCGTCAATGCCCCTCACCGTCAGTGCCCCTCACCATCAGTGCCCCTCACCGTCAGTGCCCCTCACCGTCAGTGCCCCTCACCATCAGTGTCCCTCACCGTCAGTGCCCCTCACCATCAGTGTCCCTCACCGTCAGTGCCCCTCACCGTCAGTGCCCCTCACCGTCAGTGCCCCTCACCGTCAGTGCCCCTCACCGTCAGTGCCCCTCACCGTCAGCGTCCCTCACCGTCAGTGCCCCTCACCGTCAGTGCCCCTCACCGTCAGTGCCCCTCACCGTCAGTGCCTGCTGGCCTTACCTTCAGTGGTATGAGTTCCATTGGTGTAACCCGGGATGGATCCACCAAGGGTTTTGGCCGTTTCACATTCTCTGCCAATAGCCCCTGCCATTGCTGGGGCAGACCAACGAATTTCTGGTCTTGTGGGTCAAAGGAGGTGTGGACCCTGTGCTGGAAATTGAGAGGAGGTGAAATCTCCAGCCGATGGGCTTTCCTCTTCTTCCACATATCGAACTGGTGGAGGGAGCTTCAAGAACGAATCTGCAATTCAAAGAGACTGAGATTAGTTGCACATTGGGAGGAATGAACAAGCTAGGGCTGGGGACCTGCCAGCACATTACCAGGTGCTCACATTCTTTGGTCTGCCTGTCTCTGAAATCAGCCAATGGTAAACAAAGGTGTGCAGCCACACCTCAGAGAAAGCTGCAGCCAGCAGCATTACAAAGGGTGATTTTTAAAATTATAGACTATTCCACTGTCAGTATGTAGGCTCAGCATTGAGCTGAACTAAAGCTAGGTTAGAGTGATGAGCCCATAATAGCAATGTATGTGTTTCCCACAAAAACTCCTTCTTAGCCACCTTTCTAAACTTTTTTTGTTTTCAAAAAATACTTTATTCGTATGGTTTTTAAAAGCACATCACATAACAGTTTAAATTTGCTATTCCTGAAAGCACAATAGCACTCAATTTCTGTAAATCCAGTATGCGGCTTTCTGAGGTGCTCACTACCCTCATAATTATAGGTTATATTTACAACATATATTTCATGTCAAACATTCTCTGGTGCATATAGCCCGCGGGGTATTACACAGGGTTCAGCTCCTCAGTGAATCATGGTGAGGGCCTTTGACAGTGGCCTCTCCCTTTCGAGCCTATGCAGCAGGTGCTGCCCCAAGCTTTGGTGTGTCCTTCAGCACGGAGTCCTCCACCTTGGAATGTACTCGATTGTGGACAACTTGCTGCCCTGGAAAACCAACAGGGTTGGGGCAGACCAATGAGTAGCTTTCACTGAGTTGATGGTCTTCCAGCAGCAGTTGATGTTTATCTCGGTGTGAGTCTCTGTGATCAGCCCATAGAGAGCAGGATCCTGTCTAACGGAACTGCTCGAGTGCTACTTGACTAAAACCAACGCACCTCTTTCCAAACCTGCTTTGCAAGGGCACGTAGCAGAAGGAAGTTGGCAACAGTCTCTTTCTCCAGTGCAGCTGCCTCGAGCACAGTACACAGAGGCAATGAGCGTGTTGGAAGGATCTGGCAGTGGGGGTTCTCTCGCCATCAGCCAAGATACGTCCTGGGGAGGCACTTGTCTGAAAGTTCTGGTGATGAGGCATTCTGCCAAATGACTTTGGCAATCTGCTCAAAGAATCCTTCGACCGGATCCAACATCTTTTCCTGCAGAGCCTGGAGGATGTTACATGCAGGCGACTGCCTGATGGGCCCATGATCAAAAGTGTTTTTATGCACAACCTTTTCCACAAGGGACAATTAAACGGAGGGTTCTGCAGCAAAGTGACCAGACCGAACCATCCCAACACCAGGACAGAAGGAATGGTGGGGCACTGGTGTTTGCATACCAAGGATCTCCACACAGCTTATTACAGCCACACCAATGTGGCCAGCAGGATGAGAGTGATACGGGACACGCTTTTCCCTTTGTCATGCAGAGATTTGTAGATGAACATGGTCCATTTTCAATCTCCAGATAAAGCAGGAAATGGATCGGGTGACCACAATGGATCAGACGTGTACCGCATGGAGCAACACAGAGAGTGCCTCGCACCTGATGACCAGGCTCTTACCAGCAATGGGGAGTGACCATCCCTCCCACAAGTTCAGATTTGCCAAAGCTGCTCACCCCTTCCAGGTTTTGGTGCACAGCAGGGGAAGTAGTGGTGCAGTGGTATTGTCGCTGGGCTGGTAATCCAGAGACCCAGAGTAATGCTCTGGGGACACAAGTTCAGATGCCACCACAGCAGATGATGAAATTTGAATTGAGTAACAATCTGGAATGAAAAGTTTAATGATGACTATGAATTGATAGTCGTAAAAATCCATCAGGTTCATTAACGTCCTTTAGAGAAGGAAATCTGTTATCCTTATCTGATCTGGCCTGCATGTGACTCCAGATCCACAGCAATTAGGGATGGGATATAAATGCTGGCCCAGCCAGCAACACCCACATCCCATAAACAAATCTTTGAAAACCCCAGCCCCTCCAAACTATATCCCAAACACCTTCAGTTAGTCTGACTTTACGATGAAGTGGACAAAGGCCCAGTTCACAAAAAAAAATCACCTCGCTCTTGCTAAGGTTTACTTTGGTTCCCATCATGTAGGTGTCTGATGTCTGCCAAAGGCCTTCTCCTGGTCCAAGCTGATCAGGCAGATATCCATCCTCATGTCCTGTCTGTAGGTCACCTTATTCTTGAGTAGAGCGAGTGTATCAGAGATTTTTCTGCTGGGTACAGAGGATCGCCATCTCCAGTCTTGATCTGATTGGCTATAACCATGGACAGAATTTTGTAGTTCACATGAAATAGTGGAATTGAGTCACCAATTTCTCATTTGTTCCCTCTCCCCATTATAGAAACATAGTAACTAGAAGCCATTCGACCCTTTTCTGTCATTCATTTTGATCATGGGTGATCATCAAATTCAATATCCTGATCCTGTCTTCCCCCATATCCCTTGATTCCTTCAGCCCTAAGAGCTTTAGAAACTATGCTTAAGAACATAAGAAATGAGAGCAGGAGTAGGCCATCTGGCCCCTCGAGCCTGCCCCGCCATTCAATAAGATCATGGCTGATCTGAAGTGGATCAGTTCCACTTACCCGTCTGATCCCCATAACCCCTAATTCCCTTACCAATCAGGAATCCATCTATCCGTGATTTAAACATATTCAACGAGGTAGCCTCCACCACTTCAGTGGGCAGAGAATTCCAGAGATTCACCACCCTCTGAGAGAAGAAATTCCTCCTCAACTCTATCCGAAACTGACCCCCCTTTATTTTGAGGCTGTGCCCTCTAGTTCTAGCTTCCTTTCTAAGTGGAAAGAATCTCTCCACCTCTACCCTATCCAGCCCCTTCATTATCTTATAGGTCTCTATAAGATCCCCCCTCAGCCTTCTAAATTCCAACGAGTACAAACCCAATCTGCTCAGTCTCTCCTCATAATCAACACCCCTCATCTCCGGTATCAACCTGGCGAACCTTCTCTGCACTCCCTCCAAGGCCAATATATCCTTCCGCAAATAAGGGGACCAATACCGCACACAGTATTCCAGCTGCGGCCTCACCAATGCCCTGTACAGATGCAGCAAGACATCTCTGCTTTTATATTCTATCCCCCTCGCAATAAATGCCAACATCCCATTTGCCTTCTTGATCACCTGTTGTACTTGCAGACTGAGTTTTTGCGACTCATGCACAAGGACCCCCAGGTCCCTTTGCACAAGTTATTGATTCAAGTTACAAGTTCAGTCTCTCCAGGGGCTTGATCTGCCGCTGCGACCGCCGCAATGTCAACCGTGGTGCCGGTGAAGGAGGCCGCGGTGATGGGTCAGACGCCAGTCCATAACCGGTGAAGCCGTCCGTAGCGCCTTCAGACTGCCGGGTGTGTGGAGGCTGCTCCTGGGGCTCAGGCGTGCCATACACGGGGGCTAAATGAGCGTGCTGCGACTCTGGTGCATCATGGACAACGTTGGGAGCTGGGGGTGAGGGGCTGTGGGACGTAGTACCTGTGGGGGCCAGATCGCGAATGGAGACCTGTCCTCCCACCCGTCGTGATATGCCACATAGGCATATTGGGGCTTGGCGTGGAGGAGCCGGACCGTTTCGACCAGGGGGTCCGACTTATGGGTCCGCACGTGCTTCCGGAGCAGGACAGGGCCAGGGGACGTCAGCCACGATGGTAGTGAGGTCCCCGAGGAGGACTTCCTGGGGAAAACAAACATTCGTTCATGAGGGGTGGCGTTGGTAACCGTGCACAGTAGTGACCTAATTGAGTGTAGCGCATCAGGGAGGACCTCTTGCCAGTGGGAGACTGGAAGACCCTTAGACCGGAGAGCTAATAAAACGGCCTTCCAGATTGTCACATTCTCCCTCTCCACCTGTCTGTTCCCCCTAGGGTTGTAGCTGGTGGTCCTACTTGAGGCTATGCCTTTGGAGAGCAGGTACTGGGGCAGCTCGTCACTCATAAAAGAGGAACCCCAGTTGCTATGAATATAGCTGGGGAAACCAAACAGGGTGAAGAGGCTGTGCAGGGCCCTGACGACCGTGGCCGAGGTCATATCCGGGCAGGGAATAGCAAAGGGGAACCGCGAATACTCATCAATGATGTTGAGGAAGTATGCGTTGCAGTCAGAGGAGGGGAGGGGACCTTTGAAGTCAACGCTCAGACGTTCGAAAGGGTGGGTGGCTTTGATGAGGTGCGCTCTGTCTGGCCGATAGAAGTGCGGCTTGCACTCTGCGCAGACTTGGCAGTGCCTGGTTACAGACCTGACTTCCTCGATGGAATATGCAGGTTCCGGGCCTTGATGAAATGGAAGAACCTGGTAACCCCCGGGTGGCAGAGGTCATCGTGGCGGGTCTGTAACCGGTCTAGGTTCGCGCTGGCACAGGTCCCCCAGGACAGGGCGTCTGGAGGCTCATTGAGCTTCCCAGGCCGGTATAAAATGTCATAATTGTAGGTGGAGAGCTCGATCCTCCACCTCAAAATCTTATCGTTCTTGATTTTGCCCCGCTGCGCGTTACTGAACATAAAGGCAACAGACCTTTGGTCCGTGAGCAGGGTGAACCGTTTGCCAGCTAAGTAGTGGCGCCAGTGTTGCACAGCCTCCACGATGGCTTGTGCCTCTTTTTCGACAGAGGAGTGTCGAATTTCAGGGCCCTGGAGAAGAAGGCCACAGGTCTGCCCGCCTGGTTAAGAGTGGCGGCTAGGGCAAAATCAGACGCATCGCTCTCCACCTGGAATGGGGTGGATTCGTCTACGGCGTGCATCGTGGCCTTCGCGATATCTGCTTTGATGCGGTCAAAGGCCAGCCGGGCCTTCACCGCTAGGGGAAAAGAGGTGGATTTGATGAGCGGACGGGCTTTGTCCGCATAATTGGGGATCCACTGGGCGTAATATGAGAAGAAGCCTAGGCATCTCCTCAGCACTTTGAGGGTGGTGGGGAGGGGAAGTTCCAGGAAGGGACGCATGCGCTCGGGGTCGGGGCCGATGACCCCGTTCTCCACAACACAACCAAGGATGGCGAGGCGGTGCGTGCGGAATACACACTTCTCCTTATTGTAGGTCAGGTTGAGGAGTGCCGCAGTTTGGAGGAATTTTTGGGGGTTGGCGTCGTGGTCCTGCTGATCGTGGCCACAGATGGTGACATTATCCAGGTACGTGAAGGTGACCCGCAACCCGTTCTGGTCCACCATTCGGTCCATCTCACGCTGGAAAACAGAGTAACGCCGAAGGGGACCCGAAGGAAGTGGTAGAGACGGCCATCCGCCTCGAAGGCGGTGTATTGGCGGTCTTCCAGCCGGATAGGGAGCTGGTGGTATGCAGACTTCAAATCAATGGTGGAGAACACCTGATATTGTGCAATCTGATTGACCATGTCAGATATGCGGGGAAGGGGATACGCGTCCAGCTGCATGTAGCGGTTGATGGTCTGACTGTAGTCAATGACCATGCGAAGTTTCTCCCCAGTCTTGACAACCATCACTGGGCCCTCCAGGGACTGGTACTGGTCTCAATGATCCCCTCCCCCAGGAGGCGTCGCACCTCGGACTTGATGAACACTCTATCTCCAGCGCTGTACCGTCTGCTTTTGGTGGCAATGGGCTTGCAGTCGGGGGTGAGGTGCTCAAAGAGCAAGGGAGGGGCGACTTTGAGGGCCGAGAGACCACAGGTGGTGCGCGGTGGCTGGTCTGTTAGCTGTGGATTTTGGACGGAGATTGGGGGAAAAGGCCCACTATACACCATAGTGACGCTCCCAAGGTGGCACATGAAATCTAGCCCCAGTAGTACGGCAGCGCAGAGCTGTGGCAGCACGAGGAGCCTGCACTTGTCATACACCGTGCCACGTGCAGTCAGATTTGCTACACAGTACCCGAGGACATTCACTGACCGGGACATCGAAGCCATCGAGATTGATTGCTGCATTGGCAGTACTGGCAGTGCGTAGCGCCTCACTGTGTTAGGGTGGATGAAACTCTCCGTACTCCCACTGTCAAATAAGCAGTTAGTAGTGTGGCCGTTTACCTTGATGTCCATCATCGACCAGGCGAGCTGGTGAGGCCTGGACTGGTCCAACGCGACCGAGGCCACTGTCGGGTTAGGCGATGCGGTGGACGGTTCCAAAATGGCGGCCCCCGTGACTCGGCTGATGTTACCCAAGATGGCGGCTCCCGTGGTCGCGCGTGGCTGATGCCGTCCAAGATGGCGGCCTCCGTGGGTCACACGTGGCCGCTGGTGTCCAAAATGGCAGCACCCGCGGTTCGCACCCAGTCAATGGTGTCGAAGACGGTGCCTCCCTCGGATCGCACGCAGCGCTGCTGGGCCTGGGGGCCGATTTTGCCCTGCAAACTTTCAGGTAATGGCCCTTCTTACCGCAGCCAGAGCAGATCACGTCTTTCGCCGGGCACCGTCGTCGTGGGTGCTTCTCCAGGCCGCAGAAGTAGCACCTCGGGCCTCCGGGGACTGCCGCAGTGGTCAGTTCGGCGTCGGGACGGGGCGTGGCGTAGGTTTGCGGCCCTCCCGGGTACAGCAATGGCTGCGGTCACAGTGTCCACGGTGCGCCCTCGTGGTCGGGGGTGTAGGCCTCGAGGTTCCGGAACGCTACCTCCAGTGAGCCGACAAGTTCCACAGTTTTCTTCAGGTCCAGCCCACCTTGTTCCAGCAGGCGCTGCCGGATATCGGTCGACCTGATGCCCGCGACAAAGGAATCTCTGATCAGGTCGTCGGCGTTTTGGGCGGCTGAAACGGCCTTGCAGCTGCAGGCTCTGCCGAGTGCACGCAGTTCGCGCAGGAATTGCTCAGTCGATTCCCCGGGCTGCTGTCTGCGAGCGGCCAGCAGGTGTCTGGCGTAGACCTCGTTCGGCTGCCGGTTGTACTGGCTCTTGAGGAGGTCGATTGCCTCCTGGTAAGTCTCTGCGTCTCGGATCAGCGCGAAGACGTGAGCGCTGACGCGGGCGTGGAGCACGTGCAGTTTATCGATGTCTGTTACAACGACGGAGGAGGAGGAGGCGATGAAGGTCTCAAAACAGCGCAGCCAGTGATCAAAAGAGTTTGAGGCGCCAACTGCCTGCGGATCCAAATCCAATTTGTCAGGTTTCAGGAGTTGCTCCATTTCAAAAATTTTGTTAATAAAATTGATGCACCATTGATTCACGCAAAGACTCGATGTTGCGAAACAACAGGCTTTTATTAACAAGAACAGAAGCACTCCCAAACCAATGGCAAACCCGAACTGAGGCAAAAGGGGCAGAGAGCAGCCACCTTTATACCCCGAGGAGGGCGGAGCCCCGGATTGAGGCAGCAGGGGCGTGCCCAGGCATATCCCATATACAGACAGTGTTACAGTGGTTCATCACACTTTCCAAGGTTTCTTTTTGAGATTTTCTCAGGGGCTACATTTTGCTTTTTATTTTTTTTTATTTTCTGGAGCTCCTTAGATTAAGATTTCAAGTTACCAACCAAACAGTACTCAAAGCAGGAATTTACAAACCTGCTCTGAGCCTCCATTAAAGGATATTAAAGAAAAAAAAGAGACTCAGGTGCTGGGCTGATGGCCAACGACAATTAAACAGTTTTCCTTCACTCACTACCATCCCTCCCCACCTCCCCACCCTTCCATCTTCCTTCCGTTGCTAATACTAAAGCAAACTCAAAGTCTGGAAGGTTGGCGTCTTCGGGATCAACTGGACTCCCAACTTTTTCTACACACCAAAACATTTTTTAACGCCAGCCACAAAAATCTTGTATATAGGCAGACACTTCTGCAGCAGAAACATTGAAAGAAAAATCTAAGGGGAACAAAAAAAGCTGAATGTCCCCCACAATATTTTTTCTTCTTCTACCCCAGATTTCTCTACTTTAAACATTACTGCCAAAAAGGTTTACTGGACAAATATAAAAGAGGAAGAAAGCCATTGAAAAGGATTTTTAAATTTTTTGGCTGGCCCACATTTTTAAAAAAAGATTGGGAAATCATATACATAAATAAAATAAGCTCTAAGCATGAAAGTGAGCAATGTTGCTTGTTGCTCACAACTCCTCTCTCTCACCTTGAGGGTCTTTCTCCTTCCCCAATCCCCTCTCCTTTCGCTCACACACACGCACACATTTCTATTTACATCAGCCCCCGCTTCTCTCTCTTTCACATCCACCTCCCTCCCTCTATCACTGTCTCCCAACCCTCATCCCTCTCCCTCTCTCCCAAATCTCCCCGTCTCACACTGAAAGGCCTCCTTCTTCCCCCATTCCTTCTTATTCTTCAGTGTCTCTCTTTTCTTCCCCTCTCTCTCACACAAAAACATTCTGCCTCCCTCCTCCCATTCGATCTACCCCCTCTCTCTTCCTGTTCCCTCCTTCTCCCACTCTGTGCCTGCCACTGTCTTCTTGGTTTCCTCCCTCTCTCATCCCTCCCCCACACCTCCCCTCCCACCCCCTCCATCACCACTACTCTCCCTTGCTCTGTCCTTCTCCCTCACTTGTTCCCCTTCCTTCCACTTCCTCCATCTTACCTCACTCTCTCCCCTTCACTCTCTACACCCTACCTCCTCCTCCCATTGTTCCCTCCCTCTCCCCCAGCTTCGTCCCTCTATCGCCCAGCCCTCCCCCTCCACTCTCTCCAGCTCCCCCCTCTCTCTCCCTTCCCCCATCTCTTCCCCATTGCTCTCTCCCCTCTGCGTTCCATCACTCTAGTCTACACCCTCCCATTTTCCCCATCCTTCTGACCACCCTCCCCTCTCCTCTCATGCCCCTTCCTCTCTTCTGCCACCTCTTATCTATCCCCTACCCACTCCGTTCCCTCTGGCCCCTCCCTCCCCCATCTCTCTGCTTCCTCTCTCCCTCCTTGTCCAGTTCCTCTGGGCCTCACAGTGTCAGGGAATCAGGTTCAATTCTAGCCTTGGGTCACTGTCTTTGTGGAGTTTGGACATTCTCCCTGTGTCTGCATGGATTTCCTCCGGGTGCTCTAGTTTCCTCCCACAGTCCAAAGATGTGCAGGTTAGGTTGATTGGCCATGCTAAATTGACCCTAGTGTCAGGATTTAGCAGGGTAAATACGTGGGGTTATGGAAATAGAGCCTGGGTGGGATTGTGGTCGGTGCAGACTCAATGGGCCGAATGGCGCTGTAGGGATTCTATGTCTATGTCTCTCCCCTCCCTCTCTCTTTCTTTCCCCATCCCTCTTTCACTCTCTCCCTTCCCCCTCCCTCTCTCCCATTCTTTCCTCCTCCCTCCCTGTCCCTTCTTTCCCTCCCTCTCTCCCACTTTTCCCTCCCCCCTGCTCCCTATCCTTCACTCCCTTCCCTCCCCATCACTTTCCTATCCCTCCCCCTTCCCCCTCTCTCCCACTTTCCCTTCCTTCCCCCCTACCTCTCCATCACTCCCCTCCCTCTCCATCCCACCTCCCCATCTCTCAATTTCCTCCTCCCCACTCTTCACATCCTCCTCCTTCCACTCTTCCTCTTCCTGTCCCTCCCTATCTCCCGTTCCCTCCATCCTTCCTCATACAGTCGCTCCTCCCTACTCTTTCCTTCCATCTGTCCTTCCTCACTCTCACCCCATCTGTTCTTCCCCCTTTCCCTCCTTTCTTCCCTCCTTCCCAGTCTATCACCCTTCCCTTTCTCCACTTCTGTTTCTCCAACCTTGCTCCCGCTCCCTCTCTCCCTTCCACCCTCTCCTATCCTCATCCCTCTTCCGTCATTCTCTCATCCCATCCATTTCCTGTCCCTTTTTCCCCCTTGCTCTCCCATCCTTCTCTCTCCCCTTTCCTGCCCATCCCTTTCACCTGCAATGGAGTAACTGAGCCGGCTTTCTCCCTCAGGTTGTTGACCTCTCTTTGTATACTTTGTATACTTTTTAGAAGGGGAATTGTTAGCATGTCTCATCCTGCTCCATAGGACAGAATCTGGACTGAAAGATGGCCTTGGAGACCTCTAAGACAAAGAGCAAGGGTTTCTGGCTTTTCACTCTTCAGACGTGTCTTGATATCAATCCCCAGCGACTGCAGCAGGAGCAGATTTTCATGTTTTCTTTCTCTTTCTCTCTTTCGTTTTCTGAGTTCCTTTGAGGGTGCAGAGCCTCTTGATGTTCGCTTTGATCGCTTTCCACCAATGTGTCAGGGTCTCCAACCCTAGAATTATACAATCCCTGCAGTCGGAAGGAGGCCATTTGGCCCATTAAGCCTGCACCAACAACAATCCCACCCAGGCCCCATCCCCATAACCCGCCATATTTACTCTGCTAATTTCCCTGACACTAAGGGTGGGATTTTACGGCCTCATTCGAACGAGATTGTAAAAACCCTTCCAAGGCCAACAGAGATTTCCGATTCTGGGGCGGGCAGGGTGGTAGGTTTTTGGCCTAAGGGTCAATTTAGCCTGGCCAATGTACATAACTTGCACATCTTTGGACTGTGGGAGGAATGATGTGAAGATGTCGGCGTTGGACTGGGGTAAACACAGTAAGAAGTCTCACAACACCAGGTTAAAATCCAACAGGTTTATTTGGTAGCAAATGCCAATAGCTTTCGGAGCGCTGCTCCTTCGTCAGGTAAGTGGGAGCTTCCCACTTACCTGATGAAGGGGCAGCGCTCCGAAAGCTAGGAGGGAACTAATTAGAGGCAAATGGCTGGAGAAATGTCGAGGTACAAATTAGCTTATCAGTGGGAAATAAATATTTTACGTATGCGACTAGAGAAAACAAATAACTTCAGAATGGAGAGATAAGGAAATTAACATGTACCTGGGAATAAAATCAAAGGGAATTAAATAGGGGGACAAGGAAGAAAGGGAAGAGAGACCACTAAACATCAGAACTATAACAAGTTGCAGCTATAGTCTCTCAAGAGAAGATGTCATTTTCCGCCTTTGCTGAACCAGAAGACTATTTCTCAGATCTGGGCACCTTAAACTGGTTGTGGTAATTATGTGCTGAATTTAGCTCATGTACTTAATATTGGATGTTGTTTGGGAAAAGGGGTGTATTCGAATTCAAGAAAATTTAGGTAGTTTGGAGGACCAAGGGATAGTTTCACGTAAAATGATATGTATGTAGCCATCAGTATCCTTCAGTGTTGTAGTGTATGAATTATAGTCCTTCTTGTCCTGTGTTTTTGTTTTTTCTTTTAAGTTAATGAATATTCTTTATTAATTGTTCACCCAACAACTAGACTGTTTCCTCACTGGGTTGTACATCATTCCTGACATAATACCAAAAAAAACATACAGCACTACAAACCGATGTTCCAAGTTAATCTTCTGTTTTTGGGATACCTTCGTACTTAACATCAATGTGGTTTGTAACAGGTAAGCAGGATGTTATCAAAGCCTGGTCTTGGTTAAACTGTTTGCAAAAACTACAGGTAAGCAGGAACCGATGTCTGACCCTCTGTGGTAAGCCTTTGTCTCTTGCGAGCCTGCGTGCATCCATCTGTGGGATGTGTTGGTTACCGGAGACCTTTACCTCATGTGAATCTTGTGCAATGACACAGAGGGAATAGCAAAAGGCAGATCCTCAAAACCTGTGAGTTTGGAACCCCACTTGTCATCCATATTGCCCACCACCTTCCCAATCAGAAACGAAACAGATTCTTCTCTACCCAATTGGATGAATCTTGACTGTCAATCAAACAGCAGTTCTTCCCTTTAAGCATAGGTGCAGGAGGAGGCCATTTCACCCCTGAGCCCCTTGTTCCTCCAGTCAATGAGATCATGGCTGATCTGTGACCTAGCTTTGCACTTACCCCTGAAAAACTTCGGCTAAAAAAAATCCATCAATCTCAGGCTAAAAATTAACAACTGATCTAGCATCAGTTACCATTTGCAGAAAAGTGTTCAAACTTCTACCTCCCTTTATGTGTGGAAATGTTTCCTAATCTCATTCCTGGAAGGTCTGGCTCAAATTTTTAGACCATGTATCCTAGTCCCAGACTCCGCATCCCACAGAAATAGTTTCTCTCTATCTACTGGATCTGTTCCCCTTAATAACTCGAAAACTTTGATCAAATCAGTCCTTACACTTCCTTCTAAATTCAAGGAAACTCTAGTTTGTGTAATTGCTCTTCGGGATTCACCCCTTGGAGTTCCGGTATCATTCAGGTAAATCTGCACTGCAGTCCCTCCAAGCCAATGCATCCTTCTGAATGAATGGCACTCAGGGTTGCTCACAGTGCACCTGATCTGGTAAAACCAGGACCTTGTATAGCTGAAGTTCCAGTCCTATAATCTAGCCCTTTAGATATCAAAGCCAGCATTCCATTAACCTTTTTGCTTGGTCATGATATTTTAATATCCATGATCACTAGTCAATAAGAGCACCCCCACCTTTATCCCTACTCTCTGTTCCCTGATTTGCCTTCAATAGCATGAGTTTTAATTTGAGCGAACAGTCTCTTATGAGAGATTTTATCAAATACCTTCTTTATCCATAGACATTTTCCCCATCCACAATTTCAAAAAATTCAATCAGGTTCATTAGACCTGACATTGGGGATTTTCACAGTAACTTCATTGCAGTGTTACTTGTGACACTAATAATTAAACTTAAACTTATACCTGTTGCAATGTCTCCAAAATGTTAATAAGTAATAAATCCAAGTGTTCAAAAAAGATGAAAATTAAACACCCAATTACTTTTAATGACCTATCATCATTCTCCTGGTTTTTTTGCAGCTGGACATTGATCTTTAATAGAAACATAGAAACATAGAAAACTACAGCACAAAACAGGCCCTTCGGCCCCACAAGTTGTGCCGAACATATCCCTACCTTTTAGGCCTACCTATAACCCTCCATCCTATTAAGTCCCATGTACTCATCCAGGAGTCTCTTAAAAGACCCTATTGAGTTTGCCTCCACCACCACTGACGGCAGCCGATTCCACTCGCCCACCACCCTCTGTGTGAAAAACTTCCCCCTAACTTTTCCCCTGTACCTACCCCCCAGCACCTTAAACCTGTGTCCTCTCGTAGCAGCCATTTCCACCCTGGGAAAAAACCTCTGAGAGTCCACCCGATCTATGCCTCTCAACATCTTATATACCTCTATTAGGTCTCCTCTCATCCTATGTCTCTCCAAGGAGAAAAGACCGAGCTCCCTCAGCCTATCCTCATAAGGCATGCCACTCAACCCAGGCAACATCCTTGTAAATCGCCTCTGCACCCTTTCAATCTTTTCCACATCCTTCCTGTAATGAGGCGACCAGAACTGAGCACAGTACTCCAAGTGGGGTCTGACGAGGGTCTTATATAGCTGCATCATTATCCCCGGACTCCTAATGACTCCTGAATGATAAAATGCAATTGGCTGAGGGATATGTCAGAGATTATTATTGATGTATGTATACTGAATGTAATTGATTTTAAACTTTTTAATTCCTGAAGATTCCTGGAAAATCTATTTATAATGCCCCACCATGGTGCCACCCACAGTTTATTGAACCAGTGATGGGCTTTCCCTGCACTCACTCAATGAGGGGCTCCTTTTCTGTGTTCTTATAAAGTGCATTTACTTTATCAGTGGGTGCACTGGATTAGGATTGGTTGTCTGTACACATCTCCCTTACGTGAGTGACAAGTGATTCATCTATACCACAGTCTGAGCTCTGAGGAAAAGCCAAGAATTATCTCATCCACTTCCTGCTGGCTCACACACCAGCCATGTGTACTTCAACAAAATGCTCATAAGTGACTCATGTTGGTTATTTCTGCATCCTGTACAGGTAGACTGAACATTATATGGCTGTCATCCCCTCCAATGGAATACCTTGGAAAGTACCAAAGGCTCCATTCAGAGCAAGGGACCCAGAGGTCGAGGTGTGTATCTAAGTGATCTGGTCTATCTCAAGTCTCACTCTTTGCTCCAGTCTCCCCATCCTGTCTTGTATGATAGTTTTCCGTCCTTTCCTGTTCTGCCCTGTGACCCTCAGCTTCGGGCAGAACTGTGACACAGTGGTTAACACTGCTGCCTCACAGGGCCAGGGACGCGGGTTCAATTCCAGCCTCGGGTGACTGCCTGTGTGGAGTTTGCACATTCTTCCCGTGTCTGCATGGGTTTCCTCCAGGTGCTCCGGTTTCCTCCCACAGTCCCAAAGATGTGCGGGTTAGGTTGATTGGCTATGTCAAATTGCCCCTATGATTCAGGGAGATTAGCAAGGTAAATATGTGGGGTTATGGGGATATAGTCTGGATGGGATTGTTGCCGGTGCAGACTCAATGGGCCAAATGGCCTCCTTCTGCACTGTAGGGATTCTTTCCCCTGAACTTGTTCTGCCTTGTGACCCTCAGCCTTACCCCAAACCCTGCTCTGTTCTGTGACCTCAGCCTTTCCCCAGATCCCGTTCTGCCCTGTGATCCTCAGCCTTTCCCTTAACTATGTCCTGCACAATGACTCTCAGCCCTTTGCCATCCCTTTCTTGTATGTGACGCTCAACCTTTCCCTTGACCCTGTTCTGCCCTGTCACCCTCAGCCTTTCTCCCGATCCTGTTCTGCCCTGTCATGATGTGGAGATGCCGGCGTTGGACTGGGGTAAACACAGTAAGAGTTTTAACAACACCAGGTTAAAGTCCAACAGGTTTATTTGGTAGCAAACGCCATTAGCTTTCGGAGCGCTGCTCCTTTGTCAGATGGAGTGGATATCCTCACCCTTTCCCCCAACTCTGATGAACTCTGCCCTGTCACCCTCAGCCTTTCTCCCAACCCTGTTCTGCCCTGTGATCCTCGGCCCTTTGCCATCCCTTTTTTGCCCTGTGACCCTCAGCCAGACGCTAAACTGGTAGAATTTAAAGGGAAATTTTCCAAACACTGAATATGATGCTTAATTTAAATAAATTCTGCTCCAGAGAAGCCTCCTTTCACAGCGACTATGGAACAACATAGCAACATCAGAGATAAAGAACCGGACTTCATGGGGCTAAAATTTCAATTGGACCCATTAGCGGGCATGGAGATCATGATGTGTAATTACTCCGTGCCCAGTCCCATTGATGCAGAATGCAAACTTTATGCTGTCTGTTCATCAACATGATTGTAGCATTTAGCCCAGCTTGAAACATACTGCTAATTGGCTGCACACTCAGCTGGGGGACCGAGGTGCATGGCTAGCACAATGCACAGTCATTCTGCGCTTCTTGAAGGCAGTCCATCTCTCTCAATGGGGGAGGTGCACTCAGGCTACAGTTGCTGCCCGAACAGTGTGATGAAAGCCAGGATGGAAGGAAGAGGACTACAAATGGTGCAACAAGCCAGAGAGACAGCTCCCAGGTTTTTGAATGAGGGGATGGAAGCCTTGGTCCAGGAGGTCAAGAGGAGGAGAGAGGCCAGGAAGCCTTCAAGGCGCAGCCTGCAAAAGGAACAAGCGCAGGTAGCCAGAAAGATCAATTCTCAGAGTCTGGCTCCAAGGACTGACTACAGTGCCAGAAAAGGCACTGGGATAGTGTGGTAAACCACTGTTAGCTTATTGCCTGTGTGTGTGACATGCCTGGACACGTCCCTGAAATCTACGCCAGGCATCTTCTGGCTACTCGCAGACAACAGCCAGGAGAATCGGGTGATCAATTCCTGTGTGTGTTGTGAGCACTTGGCAGGGCCTGCAACTGCAAGGCCGTAACAGCCGCCCAAAACACTGAGGACTTAATCAGAGATGCCTACGTCACGGGTATCAGGTCAAACTATATCCGACAACGACTGCTGGAACAGGGTGGGCTGGACCTACAAAAGACCGTGGTGCTTGCCGACTCGTTAGAGGTGGCCTTCCGTAATCTCGAGGCCTACACCCCAGACCACGGGGGCGCATCGTGGACACCGCAGCCGCCGCCACCTCTGTACTCGGGAGGGCCGCAGGCCTATGCCACGCCACGTCCCACCAATGATCTGACCGCTGCGGCAGTCTCCGGAGGCCCGAAATGCTACTTCTGGGGCCTGGGGAAGCACCCCCGACAACGCTGCCCGGCGAAGGATGCGATCTGCTCCAGGTGTGGAAAGAAGGGCCATTACGTGAAGGTATGCGGTGCAAAATCGACCTCCAAGCCCAGTAGCGCCATGTGCGACCCGCGGGGGCCGCCATCTTGGGCGCCGGTAACCGCGTGTGAGCCGTGCGGGCCGCCATCTTGGACGCCGTCAGCCACATGTGACTACTCGCAAAATCCAACGGTGGCTTCGATTACGCCGGACCAATCCAGGCCTCACCAACTCGCCAGGTCCATGATGGACATCGAGGTAAACGGTCGCATTACAAACTGTTTATTTGACTGTGGGAGTACGGAGAGCTTTATTCACCCAAACACAGTGAGTCGCTACGCCCTTTCAGTACTGCCAGTGAAGCAAATGATCTCCATGGCTTCAAAGTCCCACTCGATGGATGTCCTCGGGTACTGCGTGGCAACCCTGACTGTACGCGGCACAGTGTACAAAAATTTCAGGCTCCTCGTGCTGCCACAACTCTGTGCTGCCGTACTCCTGGGGCTGGATTTCCTGAGTCACCTTAAGAGTGTCACCATGGAGTATAATCAGATAGATAAGTTGCCGGGTCCGGATGGGATGTACCCCAGGTTACTGTGGGAGACGAGGGAAGAGATTGCAGAGCCTCTGGCGATGATCTTTGCATCATCGATGGAGATGGGAGAGGTGCCGGAGGATTGGAGGATTGTGGATGTGGTTCCTATTTTCAAGAAGGGGAATAGGGATAGCCCAGGAAATTACCGAACGGTGAGTCTAACCTCAGTGGTTGGTAAGCTGATGGAGAAGATCCTGAGGGACAAGATTTATGAGCATTTAGAGAGGTTTAGTATGCTCAAGAATACTCAGCATGGCTTTGTCAAAGGCAGATCGTGCCTTACGAACCTGGTGGAGTTCTTCGAAAATGTGACTAAACAGATTGACGAAGGGAAAGCGGTAGATGTGGTTTATATGGATTTTAGCAAGGCGTTCGATAAGGTCCCCCATGCAAGGCTTCTAGAAAAAGTGAGAGGGCATGGGATCCAAGGGGCAGCTGCCCTGTGGA
Source organism: Mustelus asterias (assembly GCF_964213995.1). Classification (NCBI taxonomy): domain Eukaryota; kingdom Metazoa; phylum Chordata; class Chondrichthyes; order Carcharhiniformes; family Triakidae; genus Mustelus; species Mustelus asterias. The sequence goes on from NC_135818.1 coordinate 25,723,639, forward strand.
TCCAGAACTGGCTTGCCCAAAGGAGGCAGAGGGTGTGTATAGATGGGTCTTTTTCTAATAGGAGGTCGGTCACCAGTGGTGTGCCCCAGGGATCTGTTCTGGGACCCTTGCTGTTTGTAATTTTCATAAATGACCTGGATGAGGAAGTGGAGGGATGGGTTGGTAAGTTTGCCGACGACACGAAGGTTGGTGGGGTTGTGGATAGTCTGGAGGGATCCCAGAAGTTACAGAGGGACATAGATAGGATGCAAGACTGGACGGAGAAGTGGCAGATGGACTTCAACCCAGATAAATGCGTCGTGGTCCATTTTGGCAGGTCGAATGGGATGAAGGAGTACAATATAAAGGGAAAGACTCTTGGTACGGTAGAGGATCAGAAGGACCTTGGGGTCCGGGTCCATAGGACTCTAAAATCGGCCCTGCAAGTGGAGGAGGTGGTTAAGAAGGCGTATGGTGTGCTGGCCTTTATCAATCGAGGGATTGAGTTTAGGAGTCCGGGGATAATGATGCAGCTATATAAGACCCGCATCAGACCCCACTTGGAGTACTGTGTTCAGTTGTGGTCGCCTCATTACAGGAAGAATGTAGAAAAGATTGAAAGGGTGCAGAGGAGATTTACAAGGATGTTGCCTGGATTGAGTGGCATGCCTTATGAGGATAGGCTGAGGGTGCTCGGTCTTTTCTCCTTGGAGAGACGTAGGATGAGAGGAGACCTAATAGAGGTGTATAAGATGTTGAGAGGCATAGATCGGGTGGACTCTCAGAGGCTTTTTCCCAGGGTGGAAATGGCTGCTACGAGAGGACACAGGTTTAGGGTGCTGGGGGGTAGGTACAGGGGAAATGTTAGGGGGAAGTTTTTCACACAGAGGGTGGTGGGCGAGTGGAATCGGCTGCCATCAGTGGTGGTGGAGGCAAACTCAATAGGGTCTTTTAAGAGACTCCTGGATGAGTACATGGGACTTAATAGGATGGAGGGTTATAGGTAGGCCTAAAAGGTAGGGATATGTTCGGCACAACTTGTGGGGCCGAAGGGCCTGTTTTGTGCTGTAGTTTTCCATGTTTCTATGTTTCTATAATGGGCCTTTTCCCCCACTCTCCGTTTGCAATCAGCAGTTCTTAGATCGCCCACCACGCACCACCTGCACCCTCTCGACCCTTAAAGTCGCCCCCCCCTCACTGTTTGCAAATCTCACCCCCGATTGCAAGCCCATCGCCACCAAGAGCAGACGGTACAGTGCTGGAGACAGAGCTTTCATTAGGTCCAAAGTGCAACGGCTCCTAGGGGAGGGAATCATTGAGGCCAGTACCAGCCCCTGGAGAGCCCAAGTGGTAGTTGTTAAAACTGGGGAGAAACATCGTATGGTCATTGACTACAGTCAGACCATTAATCAATACACGCAGCTGGACGCGTACCCCCTTCCCCGCATATCTGACATGGTTCATCAGATTGCGCAATATCGGGTGTTGTCCACCATCGACTTAAAATCTGCATACCACCAGCTCCCTATCCGCCCGGAAGACCGCCAATATACTGCCTTCGAGGCGGATGGCCACTTCTATTACTTCCCCTTCAGCATCACCAACGGGGTCTCGGTTTTCCAGCGTGAGATGGACCGAATGGTAGACCAGAACGGGCTGCGGGCCACCTTCCCGTACCTGGATAACGTCACCATCTGCGGCCATGATCAGCAGGACCACGACACCAACTTCCACAAATTCCTCCACACCGCCACACTCCTAAATCTGACCTATAATAAGGAGAAGTGCGTATTCCGCACACACCGCCTTGCCATCCTTGGTTGTGTTATGGAAAACGGGGTCATCGGTCCCGATCTCGACCCCATGCGTCCCCTCCTGGAACTCCCCCTCCCCACCAGCCTCAAAGCACTGAGGAGCTGCCTGGGCTTCTTCTCGTATTACGCCCAGTGGGTCCCCAATTATGTGGATAAAGCCCGTCCGCTCATCAAATCTACCTCTTTTCCCCTGTTGGCAGAGGCCCGCCTGGCCTTCGACCGCATCAAAGCAGACATCGCGAAGGCCACGATGCACGCTGTAGACGAATCCATCCCGTTCCAGGTGGAGAGCGATGTGTCTGACTTCGCCCGAGCCGTCACCCTTAACCAGGCGGGCAGACCCGTGGTCTTCTTCTCACGAACTGGAGGGTTGATTAATGGTCTGACTGTAGTCAAATTCGACACTCCTCTGTCGAAAAGGTGGCCCAAGCCATAGTGGAAGCTGTACGGCACTGGCGCCACTACTTAGCTGGTAAACGATTCGCCCTACTCACGGACCAACGGTCAGTTGCATTCATGTTTAATAACACGCAGCGGGGCAAGATCAAAAATGATAAAATATTGAGGTGGAGAATCGAGCTCTCCACCTACAATTACGACATCTTATACCGGTCCGGGGAGCTCAATGAGCCCCCAGACGCCCTGTCCCGGGGAATATGTACTAGCGCACAAATAGTCCAATTGCAGACTCTCCACAATGACCTCTGCCACCCGGGGGTCACCAGGTTTTTTCACTTCCTTAAAGCCCGTAACCTGCCCTACTCCATTGAGGAAGTCAGGTCTATAACCAGACACTGCCAGGTTTGCGCAGAGTGCAAGCCGCACTTCTATCGGCCAGACAGAGCACACCTCATAAAAGCCACCTGCCCTTTCGAACGCCTAAGCGTCGACTTCAAAGGCACCCTCCCCTCTTCTGACCACAACATATACTTCCTCAACGTCATTGACGAATATTCACGTTTCCCCTTCACTATTCCCTGCCCAGATATGACCTCGGCCATGGTCGTCAGGGCCCTGCACAGCCTCTTCACCCTGTTCGGTTTCCCTAGCTATATCCATAGCGACCGGGGATCCTCCTTTATGAGTGATGAGCTGCGACAGTACCTGCTCTCCAAAGGCATAGCCTCGAGTAGGATCACCAGCTACAGTCCCAGGGGGAACGGACAAGTAGAGAGGGAGAACGCGACAGTCTGGAAGGCCGTTTTACTAGCGCTGAGATCTAAAGGTCTTCCAGTCACCCGCTGACAAGAGGTCCTCCCTGATGCACTACACTCGATTAGATCACTCCTTTGCACAGCTACAAATGCTACCCCTCATGAAAGAATGTTTGTTTTCCCCAGGAAGTCCTCCTCGGGGACTTCACTACCGTCGTGACTGACGTCCCCAGGCCCTGTCCTGCTCCGGAAGCACATGAGGACCCATAAGTCGGACCCCCTGGTTGAAAGGGTCCAACTCCTCCACGCCAACCCCCAATACGCCTATGTGGCGTACCCCGACGGGCGGGAGGACACGGTCTCTATTCGAGACCTGGCACCCGCAGGTGCCCCGGGGACCACTACGACCCACAACCCCACACCCCCAACCCCCAACGTTGTCCATACAGCACCAGGGCCACAGCACGCTCCCCTAGCCCCCATGTACAGCACGCCTGAGCCCCAGGAGCCGCCACCACGCACCCGACAATCTGAAGGGACAACAGACGACTCGAGCGACTACGACCTGGCGCCTGAACCAACACCGCGGCCACCTGAACCGACACCACAACCGGCACTACGGCAGTCGCAGCGGCAGATCAAGCCCCCAGAGAGACTAAATTTGTAATTCTGTAAATATCGTTCCACCCACCTCACCCCCGCCGGACTCTTTTTTAAAAACAGGGGGTGAATGTGGTAAACCACTGTTAGCTTATTGCCTGTGTGTGTGACATGCCTGGACACGTCCCTGCCCCCTCCTGGTCCAGGTATAAAGGCGACTGCTCCCCACTCCCTGCCTCAGTCTGGACCAGTTCATCGACATGGGTGTGCTCCAAGTCTTTTGCTTGTTCTTGCATACAAACTAGTCTTTGCTTGATTGATGGTGCATCAGATAGGACCAAGGGGAGATGGTGGCATAGTGATAATGTCACTGGACAAGTAATCCAGAGGTTCTAGGGACATGGGTTCAAGTCTCACCATGACAGCTGGTGGAATTTAAATACACTTCATAAATCTGGAATTAAAAGCTAATGACCATGAGACCAAGGCGTTTCTTCAGAAGGAACTCTTCAAAAATGCGGATAATGAAAATACAACAAAACTTACTCCAACTTATAAATCAAAGAAAGGGTTTAATAAAGAAACATCATTACTCCAAACTTATGGCCTCACCCTGGACCTTTCCAAGCTCCCAGCAATTCTACATGGTTTCTTATTTATAGTGAATCAGCTGGTCAGCTGACTATTACATCAATCTTAATTGGTTCCATGGTTTACTGGGTCAGCTGACCCTGACATCTTGTTCCCATTGGTCACATTACAACCAATACAAAGTTGTCACCAGTTACACTCTAACACAAGGTTCATTGTTGCAAGTTTCCTTTGTACTTTGATTTCTGTTCGGGCTGTTCCCCCTCCTTTTTGGGGAGCTGCCCCTTTTACTTTGTCCTAATTTAATCTGAGTTTGTTTACTTGGTTTGACCTAAAAAGAGGACAAAAAAAAACATCTGGTTCACTAATGTTCTTTGGGGAAGGATACCTGCTGTCCTTACCCAGCCTGGTCTACATATGACTCCAGACCCACAGCAATGTGATTGACTCTTAAATACCTCTGAAATGCCCTTGCAAGTGTCTCAGTTGTATCAAACTGCTACAAAGTCTAAAAGGAATAAACTTGGACCACCTGGCATCAGCCATGGCATACCTGTGGTGGACTTCAGTTGTGCCTTTGTCCTACATGGACCACCGTTGTGTGTTTGTTATGCCTGGGCACATCCCCTGCCGGCTCGGCTCCTCCCCTCGTCACCTAGTATAAAGGTGGCTGTCTCCTCCCCCTTGTTCAGTCCAGGTCGGTTACCTGTTGGGATGTGCTCCTGATTCTGTTATGAATAAAAGCTTACAGTTGTATTGGCACACAAGTAGTCTTTTGCCTAATTGATAGCGCATCAATTTTATTCATAACATTTGACCAACATGGAGCAGCTTCTAAAACCCGACAAGTTAACATTAGACCCTCAAGAGGTCGGAGTCTCTGATAAATTTGACCATTGGCTGGACTGCTTTGAAGCATTCATCGATGCCACTGTGGCCGTCGACTCCGACGGCGCTAAGCTCCACGTGCTCCGCGCCCGGGTAAGCGAAGCAGTCTACGATATCTTCCAGGACGCTACTACATACGCGGACGCTATAGAACTCTTAAAAGGGCAGTTTTGAAAGAGCCCTAACGTGGTCTACGCCAGACATCTCCTGGCTACCCGCAAGCAGCAGCCAGGAGAATCGTGCGCCCAATTTCTGCGCGCCCTGCGGGTCCTAGCTCGAACTTGCGACTGGAAGGCTGTTCTATTAGCGCTACAGTCTAGGGGCCTTCCAGTCAGCCGTTGGCAATACGTCCTCCCGGACACATTACATTTAATTAGGTCACTCTTGTGTACAACGACCAATACGACCCCTCACGAGCGGATGTTCTCTTTTCTCAGAAAGTCCTCCTCGGGTACTTCGCTCCCAGCTTGGCTGATGTCCCCAGGGCCTGTTCTGCTTCGGAAGCATGTCCGGACCCATAAGGCAGATCCCTTGGTCGAGGAGGTCCAATTGCTCCATGCTAATCCTCAATACGCTTATGTAGCGTACCCTGATGGGCGGGAGGACACGGTCTCTGTCCGTGACTTGGCACCTGCAGGTGCCCCTGAGGCCACCACGTCCCTTCGCCCCACTGTCCCTTGTGTTGTCCACTCAGAGACCGCTACCCCCCTTCCCCCTTCAGTCCCAGTCTCCCATATTGTGTGCCCAGAGCCGACTACGGCCCTCCACCCCCCAGCCCCAGTTCCCACTGTTCTCCATACACCACCAGGGCCACAGCTCACTCCTCTCACCCCTATGTACAGCTCGCTGGAGTCGCCGGAGCCGTCGCCACGCAGTACCCGACTATCGGATGGGACGACGGATGGGTCCGCCTCACACCACCTGACGCCTCCTCTCGACGCTCAGTGCCTGGAGCCTGGGCTGACACCGCTCCCTGCTCGGACGACTGCGACCTGCACTACAACAATCGCGACGACGGATCAAGCCACCGGTTCGTCTGGACTTGTGATATTGTTTCCGCTTCACCCCGTGTTGTTTTTTTTTAAAGGAGGGGTGAATGTGGTGGACTTCAGTTGTGCCTTTGTCCTACATGGACCACCGTTGTGTGTTTGTTATGCCTGGGCATATCCCCTGCCGACTCGGCTCCTCCCCTCATCACCTAGTATAAAGGTGGCTGTCTCCTCCCCCTTGTTCAGTCCAGGTCAGTTACCTGTTGGGATGTGCTCCTGATTCTGTTATGAATAAAAGCCTACAGTTGTATTGGCACACAAGTAGTCTTTTGCCTAATTGATAGCGCATCAATACCCAGCCCTGTTAACTTTGCAAAAGCTTCCTTACTAACATCTAGTGTCTCATGACAAAATTGGGAGAGCTGTCCCTCAGATTAGCCAAGTCATGACATAGTCATACGCACCAAATCATACCTGACAAACAATGTCTCAAACACCATCATCACCATACCTGGGTATACACTGTCCCACTGGCAGGACAGACCCATCAGAGGTGGTGGCACAGTGGTATACGTCAGGAGGGAGTTGCCTTTGGAGACCTCAAAATGGATTCTGGACCCATGAAGTTCCATGGCATCAAACATAGGCAAGAAAACCTCTTGCTGATTATTACCTACTGCCCCCAGCACCCCCCACATCTCTCTCCCCCTCCCAGCCTAACTCTAATCCTAACTTCGCCCCCAACCCCACAATCTCAGCTAATGAATTAGTACTTCTCCATGTTGAACACCACTTATGTGCATTAAGGGTAGCAAGGGTACAGAGTGTACTCTGGCTGGAGGACATCAATGTCCATCGCCAAGAGTGGCTCAGTAACACTACTACAGATTGAGCTGGCCAAGTCCTAAAGGACATAGCTGCTGAACGGTGTCTGGTGCAGGTGGTGAGGGAAACAACAACAGGAAATCCCCACTTTACCTCATTCTCACCATTCTCACCAATCTACCAGTTGTAGATGCATCAGTCCATGAAAGTATTGGGAGGAGTGACCTCCCCACAAACATTGCGGAGACTAAATCCTGCCTACAAATTGTGTGACACTACAAACGTGCTAAATGGGATTGATTTCAAACAGATCTAGCAACTCAAAACTGGGTATCCATGAGTCACTGTATGCTACCAACAGCAGTAGAATTGTATTCAACAACAATCTGGCCCGAAGTATCCCCCCGCTCTACCATTACCATCAAGCTGAGGGATCAACCCTGATTCAATGAAGAGTGCAGGAAAGGCATGCCAGGAGCAGCAACAGGCTTAATTACAAATTAGGTGTTAACCTGGTGAAGCTACAACATTGCACAGAAAAAAACGATCCCACAACCAATGGCTCAGATCAAAGCTCTGCAGTCCTGCCACATCCAGTCGTGAATGGTGGTGGATAATTAAACAATCCAGAGGAGGAGACTCCATAAATATCCCCATAATCAATGATGGGAAAGCCCAGCACATGGAGGGTGGTGAAGACCTGACAATATTCCAGCAATAGTACTGAAAACTTGTGCTCCTGGATTGCTGCACTCCTGGCCAAGCTCTTCCAGTACAATTGGCATCCACCCGACAATGTAGAAAATTGCCCAGGTATGTCTTGTCCACAAAAATCAGGACAAATCCAACCGGCCAATTACCGCCCTGTTAGTGTACTCTCAATTATTTGCAAAGTGATGGAAAATGTTGTTGACTGTGTTATCAAGTGGCAATTGCTCAACAATAACCCGGGCACTGACGCTAAGTTCTGCCAGGGCCACTCAGCTCCTGATCTCATTACAGAGTTGCTCCAAACATGGACAACTGTGATGAATCTACCGAATTGGTGAGTGGGGTGAGAGTGACTGCCCTTGACATCAGGGCAGCATTTGAAGGGGTTTGGCACCAAGGAGCCCTAACGAAATTGAAATGGGAATGAGGGGAAACTCTCCACTAGTTGGAGTCGTACCTAGCACAAAGGAAGGTGGTTATAGTTGTTGAAGGTCAATCAGTTCTGACCCAAGACATCGCTGCAGAAGATCCTCAGGATAGTATCCTAGGCCCAACATCTTCAGCTGCTTCATCAATTACCTTCCTTCCATCATAAGATTAGAAATGGGAATGTTTGCTGATGATTGCATAGTCTTCGGTAAGATTCGCAACTCTTCAGATACTGAAGAAGTCCTTGTCCATATGCAGCAAGACATGGAGGCTTGGGCTGTTAAGTGGCAAGTGACATTCGTACCACACAAGCAGCAGGAAATGATCATTTTCAACAAGAGAGAATCTAATCTCCTTTTGACATTCAATGGCATTACCATTGCCGAATCCCCCACTATCAACATCCTGGAGGTTACCATTGACCAGGAACCGAATCGGACCCATCATATAAATACCATGGCTACAAGAGCAGATCAGTGTCTGGGAATTCTCTGGAAAGTAACTCACCTCCTGACTCCCCAAAGCCTGTCCACAATCTACAGTGTAATGGAATACTCTCCATTTGCTTGGATGAGCAACTTAAGAAGCTCGACACCATCCAAGGACAAAGCAGCTAGCTTGACTGGCCCTCCATACACCACATTAAATATTCACTCTGTCCACCACTGACGCCCAGCAGCTGCAACAGTCACTGCAGCAGTTCAAGAAAGCGGCTCATGATTACCTTCTCAAAGGCCAATAGGGATGAGAAATAAATCTTGACCTAACCAGTATAGCCCAGTGTCTGTGAAAGAATATTGTCCCATGCCAAACAGCAGAAACCGCAGAAGGACAGAAAGCTGGAGAAGGTAGATAGATCTCCATTATTGTTCATAGATGTCCATAGATTTCTGATGATGATTACATAGTCTTCAGTAAGATTCACAACTCTTCAGATACTGAAGAAGTCCTTGTCCACATGCAGCAAGACATGGAGGCTTGGGCTGTTTAGTGGCAAGTGACATTCGTACCACACAAGCGGCAGGCAATGATCATCTCCAACAAGAGAGAATCTAATCTCCTTTTGACATTCAATGGCATTACCATTGCTGAATCCCCCATTATCAACATCTCCAAAGATGTGCGGATTGTAGGTTGATTGGCCAAGATAAATTGCCCCTTAGTGTCGGTGGGCTCAGCAGGGTAAATACAAGGGTTAAATACAGGCATAGGGCCTGGGTGGGATTGTTGCCGGTGCAGGCTTGATGGGCTGAATGGCCTCCTTCTGCACTGTAGGGATTCTATAACAGCAGGACAAGTAGATAAGGTGGTTAAGAAGGCATATGAGATACTTGCCTTTATTAACCGGGGCACTGAATATAAGAGGAGGGAGGTTATGATGGAGCTGTATTAAACGCTGGTTAGGCCACAGCTGGAGTACTGTGTGTAGTTCTGATCGCCACATTATAGGAAGAAAGTGATTGTACTAGAGAAGGTGCAGAGGAGGTTCACCAGGATGTTGCCTGGGCTAGAGTGTTTCAGCTATGAAGAGAGGCTGGTTAGGCTGAGGTTGTTTTTCTTGGAGCAGAGAAGGCTGAGGGGGGACATGATTGAGGTGTACAAAAGTATGAGGGGCATAGATAGGATGGATAGGAAGGAAATTTTCCCTTTCCCCTGATCAATAACCAGGAGGCATAGATTTAAGTTAAGGGGCAGGAGGCTTATAGAAGATGTGAGAAAAATCTTCCTCACCCAGAGGATGGTGGAAATCTGGAGGTCACTGCCTGAAAGGGTGGTAGAAGAGGAGCCCTCACACCATTTAAGAACTATTTAGATGAGCAGTTGAAATGCCATAGCATACAAGGCTATGGACCAAATGCTGGAAAATGGGATTAGAATAGATAAGTGCTGGATGGCTGGTGCAGACATAATGGGCCAATGTGCCTCCTTCCGTGCTGTAAAACTCTATGACTCTACGGTCCAGAGCTCCAAAAGGGTGGGATAGACCTTGGACCTTGAGCAAGTGGCTCAAAGGTAGCAAGGCCAAAAACCAGGGCAGTAAAATTAAACAGGGTCCAGAGAAAGTCCCTAGAAACTGAAATAGAGTCCACAAATATCCCCAAATTAAAAAGGGACCAGAGAACTCCTAAAGCTGGGTAAGAAATAGTGAGGGAGATAAGACCATAAGACATAGGAGGAGAATTAGGCCACTCGGCCCATCAAGTCTGCTCTGCCATTCAATCATGGCTGATATTTTTTTCATTCCCATTCTCCTGCCTTTTCCCCATAGCCCCTGATCCCCTTATCAATCAAGAACTATCTCTGTCTTAAATACACTCAATGACCTGGCCTCCACAGCCTTCTGCGGCAAACAGTTCCACAGATTCACCACTCTCTGGCTGAAGGAATTCCTCCTCATCTCTGTTTTAAAGGATCGTCCCTTTAGTCTGAGGTTGTGCCCTCTGGTTCTAGTTTTTTCTACTAGTGGAAACATTCTTTCCACGTCCATTCTATCCAGGCCTTGCAGTATCCTGTAAGTTTTAATAAGATCCCCCCTCATACTTCTAAATTCCAATGAGTACAGACTCAGAGTCCTCAACCGTTCCTCATATGACAAGCTCTTCATTCTTGCGAACATTCTCTGGACCCTTTCCAAGGCCAGCACATTCTTCCTTAGGTACGGGGCCCAAAACTGCTCACAATATTCCAAATGGGGTCTGACCAGAGCCTTATACAGCCTCAGAAGTATACCCCTGCTCTTACATTCTAGCCCTCTCGATATGAATGCTAACATTGCAGTTGCGTTCCTAACTGCCGAATGAACCTGCATGTTAACCTTAAGAGGATCTTGAACAAGGACTCCCAGTCCTTTTGTGCTTCTGATTTCATAAGCATTTTCCCATTTAGAAAATAGTCTATGCCTCCATTCCTCTTTCCAAAGTGCATAACCTCACACTTTACCACATTGTATTCCATCTGCCGCTTCTTTGTCCACTCTCTTAGCCTGTCCAAGTCCTTCTGCAGCAGCCCCCCCCCCCCCCCCCCCCACCACCCCCACCATATAGACATCCCCCAGATGTCCCATGTAGCCAAAGAGCCTGAAAGAAGCCAGGCTATTAAGCCTGGAAAGGAAAAGGTTAAGGACTTGTCTTAAGTAAGCTTCTCAGAAACCTTCTTTCCAGCACTATAGAGAGAGTTCCCAAACTCCTGAGAAGATAGGGAATATGATACCTCACGCATTCAGAAAGCCACCACAGAGAATAACTGGGGCTCCACCTCCAGTCGAGGGCAGTGATGTTCCAAAGCTCATGGAACCTCATCCCACCCCTCCAAAAGCCAAAAACTTCGGTCAGGAAGCCAGTAATTGATTTCGCTGACCACTTTATGGCAAATTCAAATGTGGTGCAGAGAAGTTCCCAAATTGGCCCAGAAAGAGCGAGGGTGATGCCTCACCCAGTTGGTAAGCCATCTAGAGATACAGTAAGAGCTGACCATCCCCCAGAGAGCAGTAGTGTCCCAAAAGACACTGAACCTATCACCCAACTGTCCAGCAGAGGGATTCCAACCAGACTGGACCCCAAGCTTGTCTGCCATTATGCAGAACTGCAAGAGAATGGGACAGAGTTAACCACCCCATTTAAAATGATCATCCCAGCCCAGAAAGGATGGCCCAAGTTCAGGAGCAAACTGCCCACCTACTGCTGTGTCAACCAAAAGCACCTAATAAATAATTGGGGCTGGAACTCTCCAGTTGTGCTCATGCCCAAGCCAGACCCCAAACCAGAATCCTCAAATAGGCCAAGGTCCCTTTAAAACATCCCACTCTCCGAACCCTCAGTTGAACCCACAATCCCTGGGTCTGAACAACTGAACCCCCAAGTTACTCAAATGAACAAGCAGGAGCTAAGATCCCAGGGTCTGGCATCCGCAGAGTGAGATGTCCAATGTTGCCCTGCATATAATCTAGAGCAGCTTAGCCATCACTCACCCCCGAGTGGTAATCATCCAGTAAAACTCCCAGACATTTCGGAGGATACTTAATCAGGTGGTTGAAATTACATGCCCCCACCCCCCCTCCCCCTCCACCCCACTCCTCCCAACAGAGGGAAGTCAGAACTTTAGCACTGAACAGACTTCCCCAGACAGATGAATGTCAAATCCTCTCATCTACGCTTTCACATATCCCAGGACTGGACTATGTCCTTGAGACGCCTTGTCCTGGGTTTAAACCACTAAACATAAAACGTAGCAGTGGGCCGCAATTTTCCCTGCTAGTTGTGTGTCCGATGTGCCAGAATGAATGAGAAAATGCCTGTAAAATTCACCACTTCCTATTCTCCCTTCCCTAAAGAATTATAGAATCGCTACAGTGCAGAAGATTTGGCCCATCGAGTCTGCACCGACCACAATCCCACCCAGGCCCTATTCCCGTAACCCCATATATTTACCCTGCTAATCTCCCTGACACTTGGGTCAATTTAGCATGGCTAATCAACCCAACTCACACATCTTTAGACTGTGGAAGGAAATTGGAGCACCCGGAGGAAACCCACACAGACACAGGGAGAATGTGCAAACTCCACACAGACAGTGACCCGAGGTCAGAATTGAACCCAGGTCCCTGACACTGGTTAGCACTGCTGCCTCACACTGTGCCACCGTACTGCCCATAAATACCACATTAAAAACAGATGAAGTGGAATTCATTTCATTTTCTCCAATTGGGAAGGTGTGTTCCAGTCAGAGGACAAGAAGGAAATTTCATATCTACCTCAACCTGGCTGCTGTATAAAATTATTTTTATTTTTAAAATGGACAAGGCTTACCCTGTCTAGCCATGACTCATTCCACAGGGATTTCCAACCTTCAGAAAACCAGCAGGGACCTCATTATCTTTAAAGAGATGCTAATACCATCTGTGACTGCTAACAGTCAAAGTCCAAAGAAATACACCAACAACCTTTTACATTTCTATGGCAGGGCTCTGGCCAATGGAGACAGAACGTCTGCAAGGGATAAAACGGCCCCTGACTCTCCTTTTAAACACCTCAAGATTCCAGTCCTGGGTGAATACGTCCTTTGTATTCCCAAATGCGGCACGGTAGCACAGTGGTTAGCACTGCTGCTTCACAGCTCCAGGGTCCCGGGTTCGATTCCCGGTTCGGGTCATTGTCTGTGTGGAGTTTGCACATTCTCCTCGTGTCTGTGTGGGTTTATTCCGGGTGCTCCGGTTTCCTCCCACAGTCCAAAGATGTGCGGGTTAGGTTGATTGGCCAGGTTAAAAATTGCCCCTTAGAGTCCTGGGATGCGTAGGTTAGAGGGATTAGTGGGTAAATATGTGGGGGTAGGGCCTGGGTGGGATTGTGGTCGGTGCAGACTTGATGGGCCGAATGGCCTCCTTCTGCACCGTAGGGTTTCTATGATTGTCCAACACCTAGGAGAAATAGTGGGAGGTATGACACATGACCTCCCTCAAGCAGCTAGAACCTGTAATATTGCTGTGTGGAACTGAACCCAAGGAGTCTACCATTTTATCATCGAGCAGGTAGCAGCAGGAAGAGCTCTGTCCAGGAAAATTGCCTGGCCCTCATCTGCACTGTGAACTACTGGAACATTGAAACTCCGGTGTCTTTGCCTTCAAGACTAATTCAACTCTACATGCCTTCTCCCATTATGGAAGGTCTCACTTCTGGAAAGACAGATCACCCAGCAACAGCCAGCCTACTAACTTCTGAAGGAATACACCCTTGGACTTTTGATTCTGGACTCTGGACTTGCGTGAAACCATAATGCTTATTTTTATCATAGTCTTGCCCTACACCCCTTTCTTTCTCTTATCCCTCTTTTACTACATGAGTGTAAAAGGGGCAGATGGTGCACATTTTGTGGGTGTAAAATAAACTAACCTTTTTATTTAATCTTATCTCAAGTTTGCTGTGGGATTATTAATCAAGATTTGGAACACTCCAAACTGAAAGGTCAGGGAAAATAACACACCACTTATAAAAGAGAAAATCAGAAATCAAAACACCTTTCTGTTTATGGACAGGTCATGAGAGGAGAAATCAGAGCTGTTTAAATTAAACCCCCTCCTATTCATAGCAACATATTAAAAAAGTTCAATAACTTCATGTTTGTGGTCAAGGTCAGTGAATGCATTGTCACATGATATCTCTTACTGAACGCACTCCAATCTCTCCCACTCCACCACTATCCTTGTTATTGCCTTTCTGCCAGCCTGTTGCCCCACATGTCAAGGTAGTGCAGACTGAATGTGGATTCAGAAGGCCAAGAGTGATTCAAGGGTGTCCTGCAAGGCCATCTGCAGTCTCCCCATTGGAAAGTCAGCAGTCTTTCACCAGTCATGCTGCAGGCAGTGTGTTAGAGCACTTGACTATGCAAAACGAAGCACCCAAAAGACAGTAAGGGAATGCACAGGATGGATAATTCAGTTTCATAGGTAATATTGGAAATGTTAAGTTGCTATATCCTTTCTGTGGTGTATTTTATTTCAGGATTTTCACTAAGAGGATTCTATGATAATCTGTAGCAGAGGGATGGAAAGGTGGGGAATAGTGGAGTAGTGTTGATGTAGCAATGAGATTTTTGGAGTAGCCTGTCTTGGACATCTTGTCCAAAGCAAAGGGGCCATCGTGTCTTGCAGATTTCATAGAATCCCTACAGTGCAGAAGGAGGCCATCGAGTCTGCATTGACCACAATCCTACCCAGGCCCTACCCCCGTAATCCCTCATGTTTACCCTGCTAATCCCCCTGACACCAGGGTTAATTTAGCATGGCCAATCAACCTAATCCGCACATCTTTGGATCTTATTAAGTCCATTAAGTTTCTCAATACGTTTTCCTCTGCTGATGTTAATTACTTTAACATCCTCAGTCTTATTAGCCCCTTGGTAACCCTCTCTTTCTGGTATTTACTTTATGAAGTATATACCAGATTCATATAATATTTGTTCAAAGTCTCTGCCAGTTCATCACTTCCCACAATAATTTATCCAGACCCTGCCTCTAAGGGACCAACATTTACTTTAGCTACTCTCCTCCTTTTTACATATTTGTTAAACCTCTTACCATTTGTTTTTGTTTTCTTGGCTAGATAACTTTCATATTCTTCTTTTTATCTTTTTATCAACCTTTTGGTAACTTGTTTCTAAAAGACTCCTAATCTTCACTCACTCCTTTGCAATTATAATCCGCCAAACAGGCTGTACTGAAATTGCCCAGAAGCAGCCCAGCCATTTGGTCCTGGGAGTATTAATATTTAGATAGAGTTCCCAGATATTTGTGTGTATTCATAATGTGTTTATAGGAAATTATCAAGAGTGTCTGTAGTGTTTACAGAGATTCCCCAGAAATGTGTAGGTATTTGCAGAAGGTACCCAGGAGTGTGTTAGTATTTAAAGGGCATACTCAGGAGTGTGTCCTTATTTACAGAGGATCCCTGGGTCTGGCCCATGTTTACAGGAGGTCTCCAGAATGTGTCAGCATTTACAGGGGACTCTGGGAGTGTGTCATTATTAATGGCTGGATTACAGAGTTTGTCAGTATTTATGGGAGGTCTCTAAGCATGTATCGGAATTTACAGTGTGTTCATCAGAATGTGTGGTATTTTCATGGGATCCCCATGAAAGTGTCAGTAGTTATAGCAGTTTTCTGGGAGTATATTCGTATCTACAGGGCTCTCTGAGAGTATGCCAGTATTTATAACAGATTCTCAGGAATATGCCAGCATTTACAGGGAGTTTCTGGAATGTGTCAATATTTACAGGGAATCTTAGTTGTGTGTCAGTATTAATGGATGGGGATGAAGGATGAGCTGCTCATACAGTATACCTGTATTCACAGTGATTACTCAGTGATTTATAGGGGTCCTGGGGGTGTGTCAGTAATTATTGAGAAGTTCCTGGGAGAGTGTTTACAAGGGGGAAGTGGGATCCCAGGAATATGTCAGCATTTACAAGGTTTCCCTGGAAGTCCGTCTGTAGAGGGGTTCCTGGGCGTGTGCCAATATCTGTAGGGAGTCCTGAGTGTCCATATTTATAGAGGAGTCTCTGGCAATGGGTCAGTATTTACAGAGTGTCCCCAGGAGTGTGTCAAAATTTATAAGGGGTCTCTGGAAGAGTGCTGACAGTACAAAGCTAAACGTGACTGTAAGCTTTGAGCAGGGCACAAAGCAGCTGCAAAGAGATAGACTGGCTAAGTGAGGGTGGACAACAAGGTGGCAAAAAGAGTATGTGAAGAAATGTCAGGTTATTTGCTTTGATAGTAAGAATAAAAAAGCAGAATATTTTTCAAAAGATGTGAAGCTTCTAAATGTTGGTGTTGAGAGAGGCGGGAGTACTCATACAAAGACCACCACATGTTTACATGCAGATACAATCCAGCAATTAAAAATCCAGCATATTCATTAAGTACTGGCAGACTCTTGGGACCCTGTAAATACTGACATACACCAAAAATCTCTGTACATACTGGTAAAGTCCCAAAGAGTAAATACCGACATATTCCTAGGAGTTGCTTTACATTCAGACTAGTCCTAAAGGCCCCTGTAGGTACTGAGCAATTTCCAAAAAACAAGGTTGGAGTCATTTCCCTCCATTAAATTGTGATAGCTGGATACAAGCGAAGGTGTACTAACTGGAGGTCATTCTCCCCCTACTCACCTTCCCCAGAGTTCAACATGAAGTGTAGTGAAGTGGCACCATGAGGGGTGATCTTACACACTGGGCTTTCCTGCTTCCCAGCACCAGGCTCCTATCAGCGATGATTGAAACAGAACCACAGCTATCAGACTCCCAAAGCCTAAAGCACAGTTACCTTGTATTGCTGCCTGGAACTTTGAACTAACCCAAATCCCCCGACCCCCACCTTCCACCCCACCACCTCTACACTATTCACATATCTGCCACAAACTGTTTTCTTTTGAGTATGTGTATTCTTGTGAGATAGAGAGAGTTTACTTACTGTTCGATACCTGGCTCTGGGAGTGTGCTCTAGGAGTGCTTGACGATTCCTGGTTATAAGCTGTGACTCACAGCAAGCTGCTGCTTGTTCAAACATTCGAGAATAGAAACCTCCTTGCAGGTTTGAAACCTGAGCAACTAGTTCACCAATGGGCAATGGTTCCTTAGCAAATTCCTTCAGATACTCACAAGAAAGCCCAATGGGGTCATCTCAGCTCAGGACCCTCACCCAGTGCCCTCTCACATTAACTTTATACCCCCTCACTTTCTGTTGACTTTTCCTAAACTGTATAGAATAGAATCCCTACAGTGCAGAAGGAGGCCATTCGGCCCACAAGCCTATACTGACAACAATCCCACCCAGGCCCTATCCCCGTAACCCCACATATTTACCCTGCTAATCTCTCTGACACTAAGGGGTGCATGGTCAATCAATTTAACCAGTACATCTTTGGACTGTGGGAGGAAACCAGAGCGCTCAGTGGACATCCAAGCAGACATGGGGAGAACGTACAAACTCTACACTGACAGGACCAAGGCTGAAATTGAACCCAGGTATCTGGCACTGTGAGACAGCAGTGCTCACCACTGTGCCATCATGCCGCCTACATAAATGTCTCCTGTATTCAGCCAACCATTTGATTCTGACTTCCTTTTATTTTTAATTCATACCCTTTTTAAGGGTATGATTGTCACAAAAGATCAGCCTGGGCCTCGCTCCTGGTCACTCACACACTGACCCCCATGGTCAGCCTTGATCCCTACTTCTGGTCACTCACACACTGACCCCCATGGTCAGTCTGGGGCCCTACACTTAGTCACTCATAGAATCATACAGTGCAGAAGAGGCCTTTCAGCCCATCAAGTCTGCACAGACATGTGTGAAACACCTGACCTCCCACCTAATCCTACTTACCAGCCCTTGGCCCATAGCCCTGAATGTTATGGCATGCCAGGTGCTCATCCTGGTACTTTTTAAAGGACGTGAGGCAACTCGCCTCCACCTCCTCCCAGGCAGCGCGTTCCAGACTGTCACCAGCCTCTGGATAAAAATGTTTTTCCTCACATCCCCCCAAACCTCCGTCCCTCACCTTGAACTTGTGTTCCCTCGTGACTGATCCTTCAACTAAGGGGAATAGCTGCTCCCTATCCACTCTGTCCATGCCCCTCATAACCTCGATCGGGTTGCTCTTCAGTCTTCTCTGCTTCAACAAAAACAACCCAAGTCTATCCAACCTCTCTTCATAACTTAAATGTTCCATCCCAGGCAGCATCCTGGTGAATTTCCTCTGCACCCCATCTACTGCAATCACATCCTTCCTAAAATGTGACAACTAGAACTGCACACGGTGCTCCAGCTGTGATCTCACCAAAGTTCTATACAACTCCAACATGACTTCTCTACTTTTGTAATCTATGCTTTGATTGATAAAGGCAAGTGTCCCATATGCCTTTTTCACCACCCTACTAACACGCCCTTCTGCTTTCAGAGTTCTGTGCACAAATACACCAAGGTCCCTTTGTTCCTCAGAACTTCCTAGTGTCATGACGGTCTTCCAGGTCAAATTACTCCTTCCAAAGTGTATCACCTCACACTTTTCGGGACTAAATTTTATTTGCCACTTACCTGCCCATTTCACCATCTCATCTATATCTTCCTGTAGTCCAAGACACACAAACTCACTGTTAACCACCCAGCCAATCTTTATGTCATCCACAAACTTACTAATCCTACCCCCCACATAGTCATCTTTTTTTTATATATAAATGACGAATGATTGGAGACAGGCTTCCAGTCACTAAAGCAGCCTTTTGTCATCACCCTCTGTCTTCTACAACTGACTCAATTATCAACTTACCCATGTGCATTTGCTTTCTTTACGAGTCTCGAATGTGGGACCTTGTCAAAGGCTTTGCTGAAATCCATTTAAACTACATCAATGGCACTGCCCTCATCTGCTCACCTGGTCACCTCCACAAAACATTTGTTAGGCATGACCTCCCTCTGATGAAGTCAGGCTGACTATCCATGATCAAACCTTGCCTCTCCAAAAGGAGATAGATGTTCTCCTTTAGAATTTTCTCCAATAATTTCCCTACCACTGATGTGAGACTCACTGGTCTGTAGTCCATGGCTTGTCTCTACAACCTTTCTTAACTAGCGGAATCACATTAGCTGTTCTCCAAGTGGGTGACGGCCAGGAAGGGTAAAGCTCGGGTGATTGAGAGCACCCCGGTGGATGTGCCCCTACACAACAAGTATTCCTGCCTGAGTACTGCTGGGGGGGACAGCCCGCCTCGGGGAAGCAGCAGTGGCCGTGTCTCCGGAGTGGAGTCCGACCCTGTAACTCAGAGGGCTAAGGAAAAGAGGAGGAAGGCAGTGTTAATCGGGGACTCGACAGTAAGGGGGTCGGACAGGCGTTTTTGCGGAGGCAGGCGGGAGTCTCGGATGGTGGTCTGCCTCCCTGGGGCCGGGATCCAGGATGTCGCTGGTCGTGTCCCAGAGATCCTGAGGGGGGAGGGAGAGGAGCCAGAGGTAGCGGTACATATTGGTACCGCTGATGTGGGAAGGGGGAAGGGGTCATGAAAAGAGAGTATAGGGAATTAGGGAGACAGCTGAGAAGGAGGAAAGCAAAGGTAGTAATCTCAGGATTTCTGCCTGTGCCACGGGAAGGTGAGGGCAGGAATGGAGTAAGGTGGAGAATGAATGTGTGGCTGAGGGACTGGTGCAGGGGGCAGGGATTCAGGTTCCTGGACCATTGGGGCCTCTTTAGGGGCAGGTGTGACCTGTACACAAAAAACGGGTGGCACTTGAATCCCAGGGGGACCAATATCCTGGCGGGACGGTTGGCTAAGGCTACTGGGGAGAGTTTAAACTAGATAGGTTGGGGGGAGGGGATCGAGACGAGGAGACTGGGAGCGAGGAAGTTAGCTCGCAAACAGAGAAGGGTTATAGACAGTGCAAGAGAGAGGATGGACGGGGGATAGAGAAGGAGAGAGCTCAGACCAAAGGATTGAGATGTGTTTACTTTAATGCCAGGAGTATAGTGAATAAAGGGGATGAGCTCAGAGCGTGGATCGATGCCTGGAAGTGTGATGTGGTGGCCATTACGGAGACTTGGATGTCTCAGGGACAGGACTGGATACTCCAGGTGCCGGGATTCAGATGGTTCAGGAAGGACAGGGAGGGAGACAAGAGAGGGGGTGGAGTGGCACTGCTGATCAGGGATAGTGTCACAGCTGTAGAGAAGGTGTATGCTGTGGAGGGATTGTCTACAGAGTCTCTGTGGGTGGAAGTTCGGAGTGGGAAGGGGTCGATCACTTTGCTGGGAGTTTTCTATAGGCCGCCCAATAGTAACAGGGAGGTGGAGGAGCAGATAGGGAAACAGATCCTGGAGAGTTGCAATAATAGCAGAGTTGTTGTGATGGGAGACTTTAATTTCCCAAACATAGATTGGAATATCCCTAGGCTACCTCGTTGAATATGTTTAAGTTACGGGGATTGGATGGGGAGGAGTTTGTTAGGTGTGTTCAGGAGGGTTTCCTGACACAGCATGTGGACAAGCCTACAAGAGGAGAGGCTGTACTTGATCTGATACTGACCAATGAACCTGGACAGGTGTCAGATCTCTCAGTGGGAGAGCATCTTGGGGATAGCGATCATAACTCTATCTCCTTTATGCTTGCATTGGAAAAAGAGAGGATCAGGCAAGCTGGGAAAGCGTTTATATGGAGTAAGGGGAAATATGAAGACATAAGGCAGCAAATTAGAGGAGTAAATTGGAAGGAGGTATTCTCAGGGAAATGTACTGAAGAGAGATGGCAGTTTTTCAAGGAATGTCTGTCTCGAGTTCTACAGGACAATGTTCCGAGCAGACAGGGAGGAGTTGGTAGGTTAAAGGAACCGTGGTACATGAAAGCTGTGCGAGACCTAGTCGAGAAGAAAAGGAAAGCATACAAAAGGTTCAGAGAGCTTGGCGAAGATAGGGATCTAGATGAGTATACGGCTTGTAGGAAGGGACTAAAGAAGGAAATTAGGAGAGCCAGAAGGGGTCACGAGAAGGCCTTGGCAGGTAGGATTAAGGAAAACCCTAAGACGTTCTATAAATATGTGAAGAGTAAAAGGATGAGACGTGAAGGAATAGGGCCTATAAAAGGTGAAGGCGGGAAAATCTGTAGGGAACCAGTAGAAATGGCAGAGGTGCTTAATGAGTATTTTGCCTCGGTTTTCACAGAGCAGAAGAACATAACATAAGAACATAAGAAATAGGAGCAGGAGTAGGCCATCTAGCCCCTCGAGCCTGCCCCGCCATTCAATAAGATCATGGCTGATCTGAAGTGAATCAGTTCCACTTACCCGCCTGCTCCCCATAACCCTTAATTCCCCTACCGATCAGAAATCCATCTATCCGTGATTTAAACATATTTAACGAGGTAGCCTCCACCATTTCAGTGGGCAGAGAATTCCAGAGATTCACCACCCTCTGAGAGAAGAAGTTCCTCCTCAACTCTGTCCTAAACTGACCCCCGTTTATTTTGAGGCTGTGCCCTCTAGTTCTGGTTTCCTTTCTAAGTGGAAAGAATCTCTCCACTTCTACCCTATCCAGCCCCTTCATTATCTTATATGCCTCTATAAGATCACCCCTCAGCCTTCTAAACTCCAACGAGTACAAACCTAATCTGCTCAATCTCTCCTCATAATCTACACCCCTCATCTCCGGTATCAACCTGGTGAACCTTCTCTGCACTCCCTCCAAGGCCAATATATCCTTTCGCAAGTAAGGGGACCAAAACTGCACACAATATTCCAGCTGCGGCCTCACCAATGCCTTGTACAGATGCAGCAAGACTTCTCTGCTTTTATATTCTATCCCCCTCGCGATAAATGCCAACATCCCATTTGCCTTCTTGATCACCTGTTGTACTTGCAGACTGAGTTTTTGCGACTCATGCACAAGGACCCTCAGGTCCCTTTGCACAGTAGCATGTTGTAATTTTTTTCCATTTAAATAATAATCCAATTTGCTTTTATTTCTTCCAAAGTGAATAACCTCGCATTTGCCAACGTTATACTCCATCTGCCAGATCCTCGCCCACTCACTCAGCCTATTCAAATCTCTCTGCAGACCTTCCGCTTCCTCCGCGCAATTCACTTTCCCACTTATCTTCGTGTCATCAGCAAACTTTGTTATCCTACACTCAGTCCCCTCCTCCAGATCATCTATGTAAATAGTAAACAGTTGAGGCCCCAGTACCGATCCCTGCGGCACGCCACTAGTCACCATCTGCCAACCAGAAGGACCTGGGTGGATGTACTGCGGGTTTGCGGTGGACTGAAAAGATTGAGTATGTGGACTTTAAAAAAAAGAGGTTGTGCTGGAATCTTTGAATGGCATCAAGATAGATAAGTCGCCGGGTCCGGATGGGATGTACCCCAGGTTACTGTGGGAGGCGAGGGAAGAGATTGCAGAGCCTCTGGCGATGATCTTTGCGTCGTCGATGGAGATGGGAGAGATGCCGGAGGATTGGAGGATTGCGGATGTGGTTCCTATTTTCAAGAAGGGGAATAGGGATAGCCCAGGAAATTACCGACCGGTGAGTCTAACCTCAGTGGTTGGTAAGCTGATGGAGAAGATCCTGAGGGACAAGATTTATGAGCATTTAGAGAGGTTTAGTATGCTCAAGAATACTCAGCATGGCTTTGTCAAAGGCAGGTCGTGCCTTACGAGCCTGGTGGAGTTCTTCAAAAATGTGACTAAACACATTGACGAAGGGAAAGCGGTAGATGTGGTTTATATGGATTTTAGCAAGGCATTCGATAAAATCCCCCATGCAAGGCTTCTAGAAAAAGTGAGAGGGCATGGGATCCAAGGGGCTGCTGCCCTGTGGATCCAGAACTGGCTTGCCCAAAGGAGGCAGAGAGTGTGTATAGATGGATCTTTTTCTAATTGGAGGTCGGTAACCAGTGGTGTGCCACAGGGATCTGTTCTGGGACCCTTGCTGTTTGTCATTTTCATAAATGACCTGGATGAGGAAGTGGAGGGATGGGTTGGTAAGTTTGCCGACGACACGAAGGTTGGTGGGGTTGTGGATAGTCTGGAGGGATTTCAGAAGTTACAGAGGGACATAGATAGGATGCAAGGCTGGGCGGAAAAGTGGTAGATGGACTTCAACCCAGATAAATGGGTAGTGGTCCATTTTGGCAGGTCAAATGGGATGAAGGAGTACAATATAAAGGGAAAGACTCTTAGTACGGTAGAGGATCAGAAGGACCTTGGGATCCAGGTCCATTGGACTCTAAAATCGGCCCCGCAGGTGGAGGAGGTGGTTAATAGGGCGTATGGTGTGCTGGCCTTTATCAATCAAGGGATTGAGTTTAGGAGTCCGGGGATAATGATGCAGCTATATAAGACCCGCATCAGACCCCACTTGGAGTACTGTGTTCAGTTGTGGTCGCCTCATTACAGGAAGGATGTGGAAAAGATTGAAAGGGTGCAGAGGAGATTTACAAGGATGTTGCCTGGATTGAGTGGCATGCCTTATGAGGATAGGCTGAGGGAGCTCGGTCTTTTCTCCTTGGAGAGACGTAGGATGAGAGGAGACCTAATAGAGGTATATAAGATGTTGAGAGGCATAGATCGGGTGGACTCTCAGAGGCTTTTTCCCAGGGTGGAAATGGCTGCTACGAGAGGACACAGGTTTAAGGTGCTGGGGGGTAGGTACAGGGGAAATGTTGGGGGGAAGTTTTTCACACAGAGGGTGGTGGGCGAGTGGAATCAGCTGCCGTCAGCGGTGGTGGAGGCAAACTCAATAGGGTCTTTTAAGAGACTCCTGGATGAGTACATTAATAGGATGACTTAATAGGATGGAGGGTTATAGGTAGGCCTAAAAGGTAGGGATATGTTCGGCACAACTTGTGGGGCCGAAGGGCCTGTTTTGTGCTGTAGTTTTTCTATGTTTCAATCCTCTGGCACTGTCCCCGTGGCCAGAGAGGAATTAAAAATTTGAGTCAGAGTCCCTGCAATCTCCTGTCTTGGCTCCCACAGCAGCTTGGGATACAATTCATCCGGAAATGTTCACTTTTAAGCTTGCCAACACATCTAATGCCTTGTCCTTCCCTACGTCAATTTGCTCAAGTACTTCACAGGCTCTCTCCCTGAATTGACCCTCCCTGAATTCACACAGGGGTGTGGTCAGCCTGGGGCCCTGCTCCTGGTCACTCACACCGACCTCCATGGTCAGCCTGGGGCCCTGCTCCTGGTCACTTACACTGACCTCCATGGTCAGCCTGGGGCCCTGCTCCTGCTCACTCACACAGCGACCCTCATGGTCAGCCTGGGGCAGCATGATGGCACAATGGTTAGCACTGCTGCCTCACAGCGTGATTTCCGGCTTGGGTCTGTGTGAAGTCTCCCCATGTCTGTGAGGGTTTCCTCCGGGTGCTCCGGTTTTCTCCCGCAGTCCGAAAGACGTGCTGGTTAGGTGCATTGGCCATGCTAAATTCTCCCTCAGTGTAACCCGAACAGGCGCCGGAGTGTGACGACTAGGGGATTTTAACAGTAACTTCATTGCAGTGTTAAGCCTACATGTGACACTAATAAATAAACAAAACTGCTCCTGGTCACTCACACCGACCTCCATGGTCAGCCTGGGGCCCTGCTCCTGGTCACTTACACTGACCTCCATGGTCAGCCTGGGGCCCTGTTCCTGGTCACTTACACTGACCTCCATGGTCAGCCTGGGGCCCTGCTCCTGGTCACTCACACTGACCTCCATGGTCAGCCTGGGGCCCTGCTCCTGGTCACTCACACCGACCTCCATGGTCAGCCTGGGGCCCTGTTCCTGGTCACTCACACCGACCTCCATGGTCAGCCTGGGGCCCTGCTCCTGGTCACTCACACTGACCTCCATGGTCAGCCTGGGGCCCTGCTCCTGGTCACTCACACCGACCTCCATGGTCAGCCTGGGGCCCTGTTCCTGGTCACTTACACTGACCTCCATGGTCAGCCTGGGGCCCTGCTCCTGGTCACTGAGGAAGGCCTGGATTAAGCGAGGGAGAATGGGCCCTTGGTAATTGGGAAAGAACATTCAGTGAAACTCACTGAACTGAAAGGTAGTAATGGGAAAATTAACAAATCATTAGTTGCTGCGATAACAATAACAAATAATATTGGTCACTGTTGCAGAGTGCGTTTTTAAAAAATCGGCCCAAAAACCGAGCTACGGCGCGACGAGGATGGGATTCGAACCCACGCGTGCAGAGCACAATGGATTAGCAGTCCATCGCCTTAACCACTCGGCCACCTCGTCACCGGCTGCAAAGTTGCGCCGATTGGATTCCTCATAAGGAGATCCGGCCCCCAGTGCGCTCTCAACAGGAAACCCCGCGCCGCGCGCTCCCAACGAGCACAGCGCGCATGCGCAACCGCGGGGCCGAGCCGGGAACTGCAGCCGCGAGAGGGCGGCATTGCAGATTGATTCAGCAATGCAGGGTTGTTGCAGAGTGCTCATCATTGCTCATGAACAGACACCACTACTACACATTAATATGGACCCATCACACTCCTGTATGCACCATTATACTATGCACTTTTACTCAATGTCAATATGTACATTAAACTTCTCCCTATTACCCATTACTTACTTACATTACAACACCTATTCACTGCCACATTAATGTGTGCAACCACACCCTGGGAGGAGGCTTGGATAAATACAGTAAGCTGCAACAATAGCTTGCATTTATATATGGAATACCTAAATCTTAAAAGAAAATAATACATAAATCTTACCTGGCAGGGGAGAGTCAATGATCAGGCAGGTAACGAGGCTAGCCCATTGCACTTGGGGTGTGCTGACGCCTGCGATGGTGGTTTGCCCAGGCTCGGGTAGAGTCAATGATCAGCCGATGAGGTTGAACCAAGGCGTTGCCTGATGCAATTTTTCAAACCCATCTTGGCCTTTTGGTTAAGATGAAGTTTCAGATCAAGTCCAAGATGGGGTGCAATGCCTCATCTTGTCAGCTTGGAACTTGTTCGTCTTTCTTGTAGGGACCATGAATTGGATTCATTTGGAATTTGGATTTGAATTGAACAAAAAATTGAATAAAAATGTAAATCTGCTGGCCAGACCAATGTTTATCACTCCTGCGAAAAATCTGGCTATGTGGCGGCCAACTGCAGCACTCTCATCTGCAAGAATTGCAAGCAGGAGGGACATCAGACAGACTAATGCTGCAACCATTGTGGTGGAGCAGGCCATTTCTACTAGACTTGCTCCAAATGCAGCCTTACGAATGCACAGGCATTGAAAGCCAAGGATAGCCAAGCAGACGAAATGGCCAGCCTGGCTACTGCCAAAGAGACGTGTAAACCTCTAGCCAGCTGAATGGGACAAAGGAGGACGAAGTGGAAGACAAAGGAAAAGGAAAGAGGGAGGCAGCAGACGGCCAAACAATATCACTGCTCCCCGCACCTCTCACCTCTCAGCAGACCGAACAAATGGAGGAGAGACCATCCGAGAGCCGGTCGGCTGGGGGTTGGCAGTTGGTGAGGAAAGGCAGGAAGAAGGTGGAAAGGGACAAAGCCACTTCTCAAGTAAGCAGCAAGAGACCACCCACATCTGACACAGATGATGGGGTGACTGCACTTTGGATGAGGATGAAAATAAGCATTGACAAAAGAAGCAGCAGAACTCTAAGGAGTTGTAGGAGGAGACACCCGAGCTCCAGAGAATCATAAACAATGAGGTGACCAGTGTACCCCAACTTCAACCCAAAGTGAGGACACCAGCACATCCCAGCTCCAGGAAGTCGGGAGCAGCAATGCCACTGGAGGTGGGTGGATGGGAAAGACCATTCCAGCAGAGGAAGTGACCCCCACCTGGAAGGAGCAATCCCAATGGGGGGGATTCAGGACAGTTTCCTCAGCCCTTCCAAAGTGAAACAATTTATGGGTGCTACTGGCATGCAGGAGCTGACCAAAGGACAGGAACTGTCAAAGGCAACAAGTCTGGAAAGTGACAAAACATCTTAAAATAGGGATAAAGATTGCTTCCAATAATGTGCATAGTGTGGAACCCATTATGCAATGTATGACTACCTTGCCGAGGTCAAAGCTGACCTGTTGATCCTGCAGGAGTGTGTAATACCGCACCTCAGCTCCCACAGGCAATGGTCACATTGGTGGTCACAGGGACCATCAATCTAGTCAGGAGGAAATGACTCAAGTTCTTCCAGCCTAGGTATTCTGTTGCGGGAAGAGGGGCAAATTCACCACCGACTGCCACGTACAGGAGGACCAGAGGTTTGGCAGGGGGCATAGAAGCTGATTTTGAAACTGTTGACCCTAGAGAATATTGAGGAACTCAAGAGGGATTACAAAGGTTGGAGAACCATGAAATCCCTCTTTGATTTCCTGACACACTGGTGGGAGGCAACAAAGGTGAACATCAAGAGGTTTTACATCCTCAAACATGTTCAGAAGGCAAGAGAGAGACAGGGGTGGGGGAAATGTTTTGACTCCAGAAAAGCATGCAGAATCTGCTTCAGCTGCAGTCGATGGGGATTGATGTCAAGGAGGTGAAGGACCAGCAAGCCTCTCTCTTTGCCTCAGAGGCTTCCAAGATCATTTTCCAGTCCAGAGTCCTTTCCATGGAGCAGGATGAGACGTGGTTGCAATTCTTCTTACAAAAAGCACAGAGAGAGCTCTGTGATCAGCAGCCTGAAGGAAGAAGATGATGGCTCAGTAAAGGCATCACAGTCTGATGTTTTGAGGATCAGCAAATCCTTTTATGCTAGACTGTATAACGTGAAGCCTTCCAATCCTTCCTGTCGTCTATCACAGAGGTCATAGTGGACAGTGAGCGGGAGAGCCTGGACAAATCACAAACTCTGGATGAGTTGACTAAGACCCTTGAGAAGAGTAAAACCCGCAGAAGTGGCGGATTACTGGTTGAGTTGTATTTAACTCTATGGGATTAGATCGGCCCAGACCTGCTGGAAGGATTGCCTATGTGCGGGACAGGGGTGTGGACACCTGCCTCATCAACCCGATGTGGAGATGCCGGCGTTGGTTCTGTTTGTGAACAGAATTCCCACTCACCTGAAGAAGGGGCTTAGAGCCTCGAACTTGCCTATGTGCGGGACAGGGGTGTGGACACCTGCCTCATCAACCCGATGTGGAGATGCCGGCGTTGGTTCTGTTTGTGAACAGAATTCCCACTCACCTGAAGAAGGGGCTTAGAGCCTCGAAAGCTTGTGTGGCTTTTGCTACCAAATAAACCTGTTGGACTTTAACCTGGTGTTGTTAAACTTCTTACTGTCATCAACCCGAACCAGGAAAAGGCCTTTCACAGAATATCACACACCTACATGATGGATGTGCTCTCCAAAATGGGCTCTGGGGATGGAATCTGCAATTGGATCCAACTGCTCTACACCAACATCAGCAGCGCAGTTTCAATCAATGGGTGGAAATCAGAAAGCTTTCCAATTAAATCTGTTGTCAGGCAGGGCTGCCCTCTCTGTCCTGTCCTGTTTGTGTGTCGTATAGAACCCTTTGCTGAGTCCATCAGGAAGGGTCGGGCATAAGAGGAGTGATGATCCCAGGAGCAGAGGGACTCGGGTCAAAGCCTCCCTATATATGGACATGTCTTTTGCTCAGATCTGCTGTCAGCATGCAGACTGATCAACATCTGCGACCAGTTCAAACTGGCCTCAGGTGCCAAGGTAAATCATGGCAAGTGCGAGGCCAGGTTCATTGGGGCTAGGCAGACTGAGCCCTTGTTCCCTTTACTATCAGGTCAGAAGGCTTGAAGATGCTGGGGATGTGCTGGGAGGAGCGAGTAGGTATAATGAAACAAAAACTGAGTAAGTGGGAGTGACTCTCCCTCTCTATTGCAGGTAAGAACCTGGTCATCAGGTGTGAGGCACTCTCAATGTTGCTGTACGTTGCTCAGGTCTGGCCCATTCCTCACTCCTGTGCTGTGCAAGCACTTGAGTCATTTTCCACTTCATCTGTGGGTCAAAAATGGACTGCATTTGATGGGACATGATGTACAAATCTCTAGGTAAAGGGGGAAAAGACGTGCCCAACATCGCACTAGTCCTGATGGCACCCTTTGTGTGTGACTGTATCAAGATGTGGGTAGATCCTCAGTATGCAAACACCAAGTGCCACTACATGCTGAGGTTCTACCTGTCCCCAGTGTTGTGAAGGATGGGTCTGGCTACGCAGCCGCAGAACACTCCAAGTAGTTGGACCATACCAGACCACCTATCCCTTATGCAGAGGAACATCTTCAGCCACAAGTCCATCAAGCAGTGGTCTGCACGTAATGTCTTAGGGGCCCTATGTGAAAAGGAGATGGTGGATCCTGTCAGATGGTTCCCTGAGCAGACTGTCAAGGTCATTTGTCAGGATGCTTCACCACGAGAACTTTCAAACAAGCACTAAGACCTGGCTTGGCGGGTGGTGAGAAAATCCTTCCTACATGCCTGGAGTCTCACCCCGTCCACACATTGCCCTCGAGGTGGCTATAGTGGGGAAGAGACCGTTGTTCACTCTTTGTGAAATATGCCTTTGCAAAGAAGATCTAGAGGGAGATGAGATAGATTTTGTTGATGTTCATCCCTAGGTAAAGCAGATTAACAAATTTGTTCAAATTCTTTGAGGATGGAACAGGGAGAGTAAATAGAGGGGAACCTGTAGATATGGTGTATTAAGATTTCCTAAAGGCATTGGCAAGTAGTTAAGAAGGCAAATGGCATTTTGGCCTTTATTGCAAAGGGGTTGGAGTTTAAAAGTAGGGAGGTTTTGTTTCAATTGTACAGAATGTCGGTAAGGTCTCATCAGTAATACTGCGTATAGGTTTTGGCCCCCTTACCTAAAAAAAGGATAAAGTAACATTGGAAGCAGTCTGAAGGAGATTCACCAGGTTAATTCCTGGGATGAGAGGGTTATCCTATCAAGAGAAACAAAATAGTCTGGGTCTGTATTCCTTGGTGTTTAAAAGATTGAGGGTGGCCTTATTCAAACATATAAGATCCTGAGAGGGCTTGACAGAGTAGATGGTGAGATGTTTTCACTAGTGGGAGAGTATTGAACAAGGGAGCATAGCTAAAAAGGGCTGGTCATTTAAACTGAGGTGCACAGAAATTTCTTCTTGCAGAAGATGGTGAATCTTTAGAATTCTCTACCTCAAAGGGTGGTGGAGGCTGGATCATTGGAAGGATTTAAAATGGAGAATAAATATTTGATAGATTGAGGAATAGAGGGCTATGAGGAAATGGCACAGAAAGGGAATTGATGCCAGCATAGATCAGCCATGATCATATAGAATGGCCACAGGGCAGGCTTGAAGAGCCTGGTGGCCTGCTCCTGCTTCGCCGTACATCTTTCCAGTACCTTCTTCCCATTCTGATCTATTGATTGGCTCAATTATCAGCCTCTTCCAATGGACTGTTTCATATGTTGATGAGCTAACCACAGCTTCAGTGCTTATATTTTTAATTTCAGATTTTCAACATTTATTTTTCCTTTCATCACTTTATTTCCCAGTCTGGGAGAGGAGACCAATGCACTCCAGCACATAACTTGCTAATGTTGTCCCGCGAGCACCTTCTCAGCTATTTTTAAGACATTTGTTCCTTGAAAATATCAACTAAAAATATAAATAAAATCCCACACTCATTAGCTATCAATACCATTGAATGGTGATTGCTAAGAGCACTTATTATAAAATGCTGGCAAAGATAATTAAAATCAGGCAAAGATAATTAAAACTACTTGACTGCAGAGTAATGGTGGGTTAGACGGGCCTTCCCGCTGCTAATTTTAAACCTTTAGCACTGTATAAATTCTCAGTTGTCCTTCAGCCCCACTTTAGTTAGGAACAAAAAAAAACTGAGGGTGTAGGGGATTCTCTGGGCCTGCGAGCCCAG
This sequence comes from Mustelus asterias, assembly GCF_964213995.1. Lineage (NCBI taxonomy): Eukaryota > Metazoa > Chordata > Chondrichthyes > Carcharhiniformes > Triakidae > Mustelus > Mustelus asterias. Next base: position 25,754,522 of record NC_135818.1, read on the forward strand.
AATGTGAATCGCAATGGCCCGGAGAATCAGGAGTTGGCGGGAAAGCAGGTTTTGCGCCAGTCACCAAGCCCACTGTTACCCTCGCAGGTCGTGCTGCCAGCGCCAATCGGGTTCACGGCCAGAGCATGTGCGATGCATATTAAAAAACACCAATTTAAATACAATTAGCAGGCTTGTAACTCTCACTAGTCACCCACGTTTCCTGTAAGATTTGCACCGGGTGGGCTGGATGGCGCGTTGGACCCAGAGAGTCGAGGAAGCAGGCATGAGGTTTATCCAACCCGACCGCTTCACTCAGGCTCCTTCCCTCCCTTGGACCCACTTCCCCACCCCCCCAGTCCATTCCGCCCCCTAACATCCCTTCCCTCCTAGATTCCCCCACTCAGTTCCCCTTCAGCTTCCCTTCTGTGTACTGTCCCCTGGCACCAGTACCCTGAGGAGGTATGTTCAGTGGTCATTTGCTCCTCTGCTGCTGCCAGGCTGGTGGAAAGGTCCTCAGCGGTTGGGTGGGTTTGGGCGATGGTTGACCTCGCCACTGTCTGCCAGGATTGGGTGTCATGGTTGACTGCTGTTCCTAGCCCTGGCAAACCTGAAGATCACCCTGGCATGGTGATTTCATGCAGCCCTGTGATCAATATCTGCATTCTTGCCTGTCAGCTGTGCAAATTCTGAAGTGGCCAGGTAACTTTAACCTCCATACCCCCATGGTCACTCGGCAGGATTTTAAATCAGTGCAGCACTCCTTTCTCCCTGTCAGAAGCTGCTGATGAGATCAGACCCCTTTGAGGTCCTCTGCCATGATGTCAATTTCAGAGAGGTGGGGGTTGGCTCGTCTGAGCAGCTGTGCACTCAGCCCCCACTGTATGCAAAAAGCTTTGATTTTGATTTCCCTTCATGGTTGACTGTTCCTCAAGCACCCTATTGATCCTGACCCAATGTAGACAGGGAGTGAAACTACAGCCTGTCAATCAGGATTAAACGGTCTACATTGTCTTCAGGATCAGGTGCCATGAAGTGAAATCAAAATAAACACAGATGGCTGGATGATGATCTGACAGCTGAATCTTTTATGCCTTGCTGCACATCAAGTGCAATGGAGAGGGGTTCAACAATTTCTGCTTGCTGGGAAGCCACAGTAACTTCAAATCAGAGCCGGTGAATACATTGGACCCAAGGCGCCAGGTCAGGGTGTCAATGCAAGGGTGCCAGTGCTCTGTTGGCACTGCTAAACATGCTTGACCTGAAGGGAAGCAGGGGGGGTGGGAGAAAGAGAGGAGTTGGGTCACCCTCATGCCTGTGGGGGTCACCTGGTTGGTTCGGGGACAGGGGGGGGGGGGTCACATTTCCTTTTTTTGGGGGGGGGGGGGGGGGGGGGGGGAGGGGGGAACCATTAAACTAGCGCAGAAATCAGGTCACCATTTAAAAATGGCGGCTCGGTCTTGGAACAGCAGGGCAGGTCGGAGGTTTGTTTGCTATGAATAAATTAGCATCTATCAGCTGGGAGAATTCCACCTGATAATGCTAACCTGGACGGTTTCCCGCTGCATGGGCACAGTCCCAAATCAGGAGAATCATGGTCTAAGTTAGATTGGTTGGTAGCTGCCCTTTTCTAGAACCCCAAATCTAAAGTCATGTCCAACGTCCAGTTGGTTTGGGCATCCATCCTTCTGGTTTGCAGCGTGGAATTCCTGGAAATTGACATGGGAGGTAATATCCTGTGTCATCCTCTCACACAGGAGTCTACATGGAGTCTGCTCCAGGAAATGTACAGTGCATAGCAACAAGGATTTGTAGTCTAGAATCTCCATGTTCAGAGTAGACACACTGGCATTGGTCTCCACCATTGGCAATGTCTCCACCTGCATTGGAGGAAGAGCCAGCCTCGAAAGATTTACAAACCAGGAAGAGCAAGTAACTTTGCTCCTAAAGAGACAGCAAGCTGAGCCATGTAAGTGGCACTCTTTCCTCATGCAATATCCTGCAAGAAAGAGTTGGAGCTTTGTTAAAGATGTGTGTACATAATCTCAAAAAAAAACTCTGCATTAGAGAAGGTGATTGCTCATCACTTGGGATATCAAGGACATAGCCTGAGCCAATGGAATGATAGGATGACAGACATTCACACTTATCGCGCAACTCCAAACTTGCTGCCAAATTGAACTGGAACACACACGAGTAATCAAAAAAATAGATCACAAAAGCATTGAGAGCAAGAGGCAGAAAGTACACAAAAATAACAAACCTGACCCATCCTATTTATTGCATGCCTTGTTACAGTATAAAATACAGTAATTCCAATAATAAAAGGACACTTACAACAGTTAATTCACTAATTTGGACAAAGTTACATAGAGTTTAAGACTTGGACTGTGAAGATGTAGAATGGAATCCCACTGGGTGATGGATTCAGGCAGCAGTCCACTCCAGGTGACAATAAAGTAACTAAACAAGTTTATCACAAAGGAACAATACCAATTGTGTACTTCACAGTGCAACATTCATTAATCTTCAAAGTGGCATGGAATTTTAACGCTGGAAAATAAGAGTCATTGCTGAGTAGATCATCACCCACTTGTTTGAAGCACTGTTGAGAACGATAGCTTCGGCTTGGGACCAATACAGCTTTCTCCAGCTCCTTAAGGTTAACCAGTTTACTGGTTATTTAACAGTCCAATAGTGTCTGTGCTGGTTAATAGCTCAGGCAACTGTCTTTCAAAGGCAGGTAATTAGCTTTAATCAGTGAAACTTCCTGCATCTTATACATGATTCCAATAATTCTACCATATGGATTGAGAATTTGGACACTATGTTTTGATCATTGGAAGTGACTGGTCACTACAAACAGCAAATGATATACCTGTAACATGAATCCACTGTAAAATTGTAAGTAGTGGTGACACAGCTGGCTAACAACATTTTAGATTGCATTTCGAACATGATGTGGACCCAAACTGACCAGGAACATTTCTGGTAGCTAGTTACGTTGACTTATGTGAGCTCTATATGCCATGGGGTTGCAGTATAAAGGTGAACTGCAGTCCTAGATAGCATAGTTTCTGGCTAATGCTGACTTAATTTAACCAGATGTACAGGTGTTGTGCAATTCTGTGATCAACTGATGTGGATGCGATTTGAACACATGTTGGACTATATAAGTTCTGAATGTTAGATAGCAGGTTACACAAACCAAATCTCAGTATGAGCGTGTAACTGAAGGTGCACAAGAGCAATTCCAAATTAGTGACTCTTCATCCACTGATTCAACCATCAACTAAAAATTTCAGAATTTCTTTGAAAAAAGTGAAGTTTATTTTCCAAGGTAGCAGCCAAGAGTGCCAATCGAGAGAGTGGTTAACTGTGGCTGAATCTTAATCCTTGCAGCCAACATAATACCTCTCTGGTTCACACCTGTGTTGCAACTCAAGGATGCTGATCCCTAGGCCACTCTCTTCTCCAACTAATTCATCCAACTTCTTCACTGCTGCCATCAGTCGACAATGAGCAACCACAAGCTGCCTTTTCAACTGGAAGTTAGAAGGAAAGCAGTCAGAAGGAAGTTCAATACACAACAGACAGAAACAAGCACTTCTTAGAAAGACACTGGGTAGTGCAAGATAAAATGGAAAAGATACAAAACTGATCAGGTATCCTAAAAGCAACACAAAGACTGCACAGTAGGCCATATTTACAGGAGGTCCAGCTGTGCACAGCAATAATGATAGCAATAATTAGATAAACATAAAAATAATTCCACCAAAATTATTTAAACTGAAAATATTAATCCAAGATCGCTGCGTTGATGGATTATTGACTGAATGCTGATGAAATTAACTGATCACAGTGCAATAATTTTAGGCTTTTTTTTTTATTCGTTCATGGGATGTTGGCGTCACTGGGTAAGCCAGTATTTATTGCCCATCCCTGAGGGTGGGGATGGGGAATAAATACTGGAGTCACATGTAGGCAAGACCAGGTAAGGACAGTTAATATCCTTCCCCAAAAGGACATCAGTGAACCAGATGAATTTTTAGGACAATCGCCAATGCTTTCATGGTCATCATTGGACTTTTAATTCCAAAATGTTATTGAATTCAAATTTCACCATAGGCTGCGGTGGGATGGAAGGAGGGGAGGGGCCGGGAAGGGAGGGGAGGGGCCGGGAAGGGAGGGGAGGGGAGGGGCCGGGAAGGGAGGGGCCGGGAAGGGAGGGGCCCAGGAAAGGGCAAGCAGTGTGAGTGAGCAACATTTGTGGCAAGGGGGTGGAGCTGGGGTTGTGAGAAATAGCAAAGAAAGCAGGCAGTGGGTGGGAGCCAAAGTTTCAGGGTGCAGTGATGAAGTAAGGGCTGGAGGAATTGTGCATATACCTCCCAGTGACCAAGGTGGAAGAGAACTTCATGGTTTCCTTTACCTATTTAGGAGTGACAGGAGTTACAATGCAGTTACTTTTCCCTCTTGCTTTCCTGCCTTCAATCTTCCCACATTACATTATGAACAGTAGTCCTAATTGTATATTTTATTACTTCCAGCGGAGGCGTAATGAGGATCAAAGAAAGTGAGCTACCATTGAGATTATGCGCACAAGCCCTTCCTAACAATATCTACAATCCATTGCAGCAAACAAATCCACTGTGGGATGAAAGACTGCAGTTCAATGGCCTCCCCCTAGCACCTTGTACTTTTACTTCGATCACTTAAGTTTCCAATGATTTAAGTGTGAATTATTTTAACCATGGCTTCAATCATTTTGAAGTTCTTAATTTCTTCCAATTGTAACAGTGCAATCTTATTTTCTGAAGGTTAAGAACATCAAGATATTTAACAGAACCCTACCTCTCCTATATGCTGAGTTAAGCACTGTGGGTAGAGGTTCAGGGCTGTAGCTTCCACTTCAGATTTGCTCTGCAACATGTAACTGAAATATGAAATAGTTATACAGATCGATCATTGGGAATTTGTAGTCTTGTTTCTAAAACCACATGCACTTTAATTTATAGCTAGAGCATCCCAAATCAACCAATTTGAAATATTGCCACTATTACATAGAAAATCACATTGTGCAAGGTCACAGAAAAAAAAGTAAATAATCAATGTGTCTTTTGTCATGTTTAAGACAGGAACATCAGAATTCCCTTTCTCTTTAAATACTATAAATGCCCACTTGAACAAGGCCTCATTTTTACCAGAATTTAAACTCAGATGGTGCAGCATTCCCCTGGCATTGCACTGAAGTGTCAGCCTAGATTACGTGCTCAATAGTCAAATGAGGCTTGAATTCACAAACTTTGATTCAGACACGAATGTTACGACTTAAGCCAAGTTGATACTCATTCCCAGTTTTTCATTAAATGACCGGCACACACCCCAACTGCTTAAAGCACAAGCCCAACCTAAGGCAGTCAAAATGACATCTATATCCATGAATGAGACTAACCCTGTATACCCCAGCCCTCATGATCCCCCAGTTACCCACCCCTCATGATCCCTCAGTTAAAAAGCTAAAACTGAGGCAGGGAAACACCACAGACTGATTTTCAGTAAAAAAATGCACTGAACTCTATCAGAAACTGGTTAACTTAGTAAAGAGGGCCAATGATTGGCAGCTAACATTGAACAGATAAATTTAAGCAAGAAGGAATTCCAAAGAAAACTATCCTAAAAAGGTGTAAAAAGAGTAGCATCGGCAGAAATAAATGCAAAATACTAAAGAAATCTAGAGAAATAGTAGAGGTGAAATAAACAAAAAGGAGAACCCCTGTAAGTATTGAAATTAAGTGGGAACCACCTAGATAGACCAGAATTAGAAGGACAGGGAGTTAAACATTAAATTCTAGTTTTTAACATGCTTCAGAATAGACTTAAAGAAATTAGAAACAGGCCATTTAGCCCAACCAGTCCATTAGGAACAGTGGGCCATTCAGCCCCTGGAGGCTGTTCCACCATTCAATGGGACAATGGCTGATCTGCATCCCAACTCCATTCCTATCTTTGGTCCACATCCCCATGTCCTAGACGCTTCAGCAACAGAAAAAGCTTCTATCTATCCTATTAATTCCTTTCAAAACCCTAAAATCATCAGTCAAATCTACCTACAATCTTCAATATTCCAGAGATTACAAGGAACCCTATCTCCAGTTGAGCAATGCATTTTAAATTCTGCAGTTTATTCAAAATCATGAGGGGCATGGACAGAGTAAATAGGGGAAATGTTCCCATCCATGAAAGGATCAAGAATGAGAGAGAGTACAGCTTTGAAGTAATTTGCAATAGAAATAAAAGCCATGAGAAAAAAAAACTTTTTTCATAGCAAGTGATTAAGATTAGGAACGCACTGCTTGCGAATGTGGCAGAGGGAGGTTAACACAGGCATTCAAAAGACTGCTGTTTAAAAAGGAACAATGTGTAGGGCTATGGGAAGAAGGTGGGAGAATGGCACTAAGTAAATGGGCTCTTTGGGAGCACCAGTGAGAATGCAATAGGCCATGTGGGCATTCTTGGGATATGGGCATCGCTGACTGGGCCAGCATTTATTGGCCATTTCTAATTGTCCTTGAACTGAATGGCTTGGTAGGCCATTCAGAGGGCATCTAAGAGTCAACCACTTTGCTTTAAAGTGGCAGATTTGCTTCTCTAAAGAACATTAATGAACCGGATGGGTTCTCATGGTTATCATTAGGTTGAATTCAAATTTCTCCATCTACCATGGTGGGATTCAAATATAGGTCCCCAAAGCATTACCTTGAGTCTCTGGATTACTAGTGATAAAACCACTACACCTCTACCTCCCCCTACTACACTGTGGAAATTCTATGATTCTGTGATTCACTGACAGAGCTGGTTTGTCGCACACAGTAGAATTCTTACCCAATTCTGGACTTGTCAAGACAAAAGTGGCCTGTTGCACAATTCTGTATTTGTATTAAATCACTAGAATATGGTATTCAACTCAGATCAAAATTTTTCAGGGTAACTTTTCACTGAGTGTTGAAAGTCTTTGTTGGGGATTTGGGAGAAAGAGCCATCTAAAATAATTTCAATACTTTCTGGTTAGATTCCCCTTAAAAGACCGGATCTGTTAAATCCACTTCCACTATGTCAATCTAAACATTTCACTTATGATCTTTAGAGCTATTATGGACTGGGCTTAAACATGGATAAGAAATAGATAGGACCATTGGTGTGTATACATTGTTCTCTACTGTGCCTGGATTAAGACACCAGGGTATTGTCTCGACTCACCAGTCTAAGGCTTGCTTGTCCAAACAGTATAGTCCACGAAGGTGAGACAACAAGTCAGTTGTAGAGAAAGGAACAATACCAACATTGGCTCTGCAGTAGCTGCAATATAGGGACTTGTAAAGGCTACAAACAAAGAACGTTACATAGGAGTGGAAAAATGCTCTTCAAATAACTTTAAAACCGGAACAACAGATTGTTTGTTACATGAAGTCATTTGACTACTTTGCAACATTCAGCTATAAATATTTTCTGCGCTTTTATTTCAAAAAATGTTAAACATCAAAAAGTTGTGCAGAAATTAACAGGCACTGTAATTGTTATTTTTAGTAATGTGCTAATTGCAATTTCCATTTCCCATCCAACCCACTTCTCTGCAAGTCCTATGCACCACCACGCATCGCCCATGATAGTACAGGTAGCAGAAGGATGTCTAAATTACTGCAACAGGTTAAAAACAAAACTCTTTAGCAACCAAATGCTGTCAATCTCACCTCTTCAATAATCAACTTCCTTGGAACACCACCTCCAATTCTATGCATCATCAGCCCTCCAGTATCTCTCATATCACCCTCAATTCTAGTTATATAGATAGACACTTCAGTTCCCTCAAAGACAAATAGCTTCGGCACAGTATCTTCACACTTAAATTCTATCAAAAAGAACATAGGTTGGCATTGCTAGATCTCAGAACTCCCAGTTTCTCCTTTAAAGAACTTGACAGCAGTTAAATTTATCCTCTATCATCCAATGCAGTTATCTGTACCCAAGTTACCAAACTCAAACTTTAACCAGTTTTCTTAACTGCTGCATCACAAACTGCTCTCTTCTCTCCATTTGTTATCTGAATTTAACCAACTTCCAATCCTTTGTACCCAGGTTGTTTATAAAGATTAAAAGCACTAAAAGACCTAGCACTGACACTCGAGGTCTTCAGCACATTTTCATGTCCCAGCACACTCCTACTCTGGTTCCTGTTGCTTCCTCCGAGTCAATGCATTGTCTACTTGCAAATTTGATCCAGGATCCCCACTGCATTGAGTTTGTATAGCAGCCTTTTGTGCACATTAAGGCACATTAAAAGAACAGAGAACAGCACAGCATAGGAACAGGCCCTTCAGCTCTCCAAGCCTCCGCTGATCATAATGCCTGCCTAAACTAAAATCGTATGCACTTACGGAGTCCGTATCCTTCCATTCCCATCCTATTCATGCATTTGTTTAGATGCCCTGTAAATGCCGCTATCATACCTGCTCCCACCACTTCCTCAGGCAGCGCATTCCAAATATTCACCACACACTGAAAAAAACTTGCCTCGTACATCTCTTCTAAACTTTTCCCCATGCACCTTAAACCTATGTCCCCATGACTTTTCTACCCTAGGAAAAAGCATCTGACTATCCACTCTGTCCATGCCACTCAATCTTGTAAACCTCTATCAGGTCGCTCCTCAACCTCCATCGTTCCAGTGAGAACAAATCGAGTTTATCCAACCTCGCCTCATAGCTAATACCCTCCAGACCAGGCAACATCTTGATAAATCTCTTCTGTTCCCTTTCCAAAGCATCCACATCCTTTGGTAGTGTGGCGACCAGAATTGTCCACAATATTCCAAATGAGGCCTAACTAAGGTTCTGTACAGCTGCAGATGACCTGTCAATTTATATACTCAATGCCCCAACCGATGAAGGCAAACATACCGTATGCCTTCTTGATTACCTTATCCACCTGCATTGCCACTTTGTGATTGGTGGACTGGCACTGCCTGTCAATACACCCAAGGGTTCTACCATTTACCAGCTGGAGACTTGGGCAGAGAAATGGCAGATGGAGTTTAATCTGGACAAATGTGAGGTAATGTATTTTGGAAGGTCCAATGCATGTATCAGAGAAAATTGATCCTTTACTAAGATTAGTGAAGACCACTCTTGATGAAGTAGGGAGTAAGGATATGAGCTGAATTTTCTTATTTGTTCATGGGATGTCGGCATCACTGGCTGGGCCATCATTTAGTGCCCATCCTTGAGGGTATTTAAGAGTCAACCACATTGTTGTGGGTCTGAAGTCACATGTAGCCCAGACCAAGTAAGGACAGTAGATTTACTTCCCTAAAGGACATTAGTGAACCAAATGGTTTTTTTATGACAATTAACAATTGCTTCATAGTCATCAATCATTAGACTTTTTATTTCAAATTTTTATTGAATTCAAATTTCACATCTGCCATGGTGGGATCTGAATCCAGGTCCCCAGCGCATTACCCTAGGTCTCTGGATAACTCGTCCAGTGACAATACCACTGCACCACCACCTCCCCATGAATACTTAATTCATTCTTTTAGTAGTATTGTTTGAGGAAATTTCAGACAACCTTCTGTTTCTCTCAAATATTGCATTATTTGCAATGATTCCTTTCACTCTAGTAATCTGCAACTATAGTAAAGAATTACTTTATTTTTAACCTCAGCCATCAAATAAATAAAATTTGCATTACAAAAACTGACTTTGGCACCCATTATTCCCAAATTGACTTCTGATATGGGAACAAAACCACAATTTAAATTTCAGCAAAGAGGCTGCCTCTACCATTACACTGGAGAGATAGCAGAAGCAGAGTTTTCAGAAATTTTTTTTTTATTTAAAAAAAAATTTATACTTTTCCAATTCAATCAAATCAAGTCCAATTCAGAGTCTCAACAAGTTGAGACATTTCCGATCCAGGCTGGCAAGACAGGGCAAGCGACCAAATTACCCTGTCCTGGGCCTGATCTACATGAGCCAAGCTGATTGGAGGAGGGAAAGCAATACCTCCTCCAAGACTTGAGCTCATTTGCATCTTAGCCAAAAGGCCGAGATACCGCTTTTAAAAATAGCTTCATATGAAACATATGAAGCTTCAATGTAACCTAATGACCTCAACCAAGCGCAGCATCCTCTTCATACTACACTTGATCTCAGCCAAAAGGCCGAGAAGCAGAGTTTTCAGAAATACTTGGGGTGAATGTACCAATCTAAAATATGTTAAGTGGACTTATGTACTCACCATTCAGATAAGGGACCTTCACACCCTATTAAGGTGGTGGGATCCAGTTCCACATTCTCAGTCACCCCTGAAATCAAGAGAGTTTTCTGTTAATGAGAAATAACACTGGAAGAATACACTAGAAGCATCCAGAAAATCAATTGCAAGCTGGTGGATAAGGACTCAGTTGTCCATTGGGATTGTGGAGTCACATGTTCTCAATAATAGCTATATGCTCAATATTCAAGAAATAATTCCCAGTAAAAATAAGAAATGTCATTACCTTGAGCTACACTAAGACCAAGTGATCAGCCAATGCTTATAGCCATAGAGACCAAGATACTACAACAGGGTCCAACACCGAGGACCTGCCACATTTGAAATTGTCCATGGGATATTGGCTAATTTTTCATCCCTGCAGATCCTCTGCAGTAGATCTTTCTAAACTCACCAGAATACTCGGATCACTATATTTTAGGCGTGTCTTCATTACACTAACCAAAGTGGCTTTCTGTGAGATGTTGATTAGTATAATGGAAACTTGCCTGAAATATAATGATCCACTTGTTCTGACCAACAGGGGATTGGCAAAAAGGAGAGCCAACTCATTGCTCCTTACCCAATCATAACAAAATTGGGGGCCCATTGCCAGAACTTTTCCCACAGACAAAACTAAAGAATTGGAGTAGGGAAGTAAATTGTTCCTTGAAAACCTGTTTTAAAGACTACAAAAAAGGTTTTCTAGACTCTGTACCACTAAAAGTGTTGAAATATCCACATTTGATGCCAAGGCTTTTCTCAATGGAAGGGATGTTACATACGAGAATTTGAAAATTATGTGCCTTGGAGAGTTAACTGCAATAGCCAGGCACATAGAATTGGAATTTTGCCCAAAAGCCAGAAAACATGAAATTTTAAAAAGAATGCCCAATCTTGAGGAAATTGAGGATGATGGAATGGATAAAATAGTGGCAGAAAACTTAAGATTGAAGCAACAGAAATTGGCACTGGAATTTCAGGAAAGGGAAAAAGAGAGCAAAAGAAACTTATGTATTTGAAGTGATTGCATCTCTGCTGGTATAACATTAACATGACCTGTAGTGACATGAGAGTGGCACTTCATTACTTTTCTCTTTGCTAATAATCATTGCTGAACAGAAAGGAAAGGGAAAGAGGAATGACAGGGAAGTGTATAGAGAGAAGAGAGAGAATTTCAGGACAGCAAGAGGGAAAGGGAATTTAAATTTAAAAAGCTTGAGCTGAAGCAGGGATTCCACTGCATCCATTGAAGACACCACTAGCTCAGAATTAAGGGTTTCAAAAGGCAATCCAGTTTGTCCATTTAATTCCCAAGTTCGATGAAGCAGAAGTGGAAGCCTTCTTTTATCTTTTTCGAATGGATACCACAGCAGTTAAAGAGGCCAGTCCAACATTGGTACTCGTCATTGCAAAGTAAGCCTCTAGGAAAAGCTCATGACATTTATTCCCTCTTACCTGAAGAAAGTACCACCAAATATGAGGCACAAAAGGGCTATTTTAAGTGTGCACCAATTAGTGCCAGAGGTGTACCGCCAGAAATTTTGCACCCTCAAAAAACCCAAGCCTGACCAGATGTACCTGAAATTTAAAAGGCTTAAGCAACTTACGTTCAACAGTGAGTGTGGGCACTTAAAACAGAAGCTACTTACTAAACCTCCATGAGATATTTGACCTAAAGGAGTTTAAAAACTCTCCCGTTCCTAATAAGAATCCACGTGGAGGAATAGAGTAACAGGAGCTAAGCAACCAGCCATGTTGGCTGATGATTATAAGCTGATCCACAAACCCCTGTCCCAAACAAGACTCTAAAGAAGACCTTTCCCTAGTTACCATCAACCACCTGATTCACAGAATACTCCAGCCAGAAGAGGCCCTTCTGCCAATCAAGTCTGCACCAATGCATGAAAGGTCTTGACCTGCCCACCTAATCCCACTTGCCAGCACTTGGCCCATAGCCTTGAATGTTATGGCATGCCAAGTACTCATCCAGGTACTTTTTAAAAAGTATGTGATGCAACCTGCCTCCACCACCCTCTCAGGTAGTGAATTCCAGACCATCACCACCTTCTGGGTAAAACCATTTTTCCTCAAATCCCCCTCAAAGCCTCCCACCCCTCACTTTTAACTCGTGTCCCCTCGTAACTGATCCTTCAACTAAGGGGAGCAGCTGCTCCCTATCCCCCCTGTCCATACCCCTCAATCTTGAACACCTCAGTCAGGTTGCCCCTCAGTCTTCTCTGCTCTAGAGAAAACAATCCAAGCCTATCCAATCTCTCTTTATAACTTAAATGTTTGATCCCAGGCAATATCCTGGTGAATCTCCTCTGCACCCCTTCCAGTGCAATCACATCCTTCCTATAATGCAGCGACCAGAACTGGACACAGTACTCCAACTGTGGCCTCACCAAAGTTCTATACAACGCCATCATGACCTCTCTGCTTTTGTAAGCTATACCTCATTGATAAAGGCGAGTGTGCCATATGTCTTTTTCACTACCCTATTAACCTGCCTTTCAGCCTTCAGAGATGTATGGACAAACACACCAAGGTCCCTTTGTTCTTCGAAACTTCCCAGTGTCAGACCTTTCATAGTATACTTCCTTGTCAAATTACTCCTTCCAAAGTGTATCAGCTCTCACTTTTCAGGGTTAAATTCCATCTGCCACTTATCAGCCCATCTCATCTTTACCTTCCTGTAACCCAAGACACTCAATCTCACTGTTAACCACCTGGCCAATTTTTGTGTCATCGGCAAACTTACTGATCCTACCCCCCACATAGTCATCTGTGTCATTTATATAAATGACAAACAATAGGGTGCCCAGGATGGATCCCAGTAGTACGCCATTGGTCACAGGCCTCCAGTCACACAGCCGTCTGTCATCACCCTGTCTCCTACCGCTAAGCCAATTATGAATCCACCTCATCAGATTACCCTGTAACCCATGTGCATATGCCTTCTTAGTAAGTCTCCCTTGTGGGACTTTGTCAAAGGCTTTGCTGAAATCCACACTACCCTCATCTATACATTTGGTTACACGCTCAAAAAATTCAATCAAATTTGTTAGACATGACCTCCCTCTGAAAAAACCATGCTGACTATCCCTGATCAAACCTTGCCTCTCCAAATGGAGATAGATTTTCCTTCAGAATCTTCTCCAGTAGCTTCCCACCTAGAAAGGATAGAGTGATAGAAAACTGAACAGATGTCCTGAATGCTGGCACTGAGCAGGCAACAGAGCTGTTTGGATTCTTGCTCTTTGCTGCAGAGAACAATAGCAATCCACCTCACTATACAGTCCACTATCACTACATTCCTTTGTCCCCCCTCCCCAGTTGAATCGCTTCCTATACCACAGTGTCATGGTAAGTCAGTTCATCCAACCTGCAACCTTCACTCATTCAAACAAGCTGAGAGAACTTCAAACTTATTGGACAGTTGCAAAAGCTGAGGCTTCTGCACTCCTACCCACTGGGTACCCTTACCTGCCTCACTTAGTCATATCCTCCTGTCCCTGACCACTGACCAAAATCAGAAGTCCCTATCCTGATGTGTCACTGTCTGCAGCTCCGTCTCCAGTATAATGACTCTAAGCCGAAGTTCCTCGAGCCACAAAAACTGCAAATGTATTTGTCCTGGATCACCCTAGCAACCATGACACATCACCTCTCTTGCCATCCTTAATGGTGTTTTAATTAACTACTTAATTATATTATTCAATTATTTATTTTTTCTTTTTAATATATATTTAGTTAAATCTACCATCAGTTTCTGTACTATTTTAAAACTAAGGAATGGAATAGACCTTAACCATTTACCAGATACTCACCAAGTAGCTAACTTATTTTGCTGTGGGTGAAAAGGTTAGAAAAAGAATCCCCAAGATGGTTGGTTGTCCATCATTTAATTATTTTCCAGGTAAATGGTTCTGGTGCCCCCCACATCCCCATAGTCAGTACCCTGTGGGACAGAGAATTTTCTCCAACACTTACCCCAGCTCCCACAGACCAAGTCTAAGATCTGCACACAAAGTTGCAATAATGCTGGAAATCATGCATATATAGCTAATCAAAAACTCACTCAAACATATCAGCAGGTTGAGAGTTGAACTGCTACCACAGAACTGCAGAGAATCTCCCAGCACAGTGTGACATATCTTGCATTGCATGATCACACAGTCTTTCACATTCAAGGATCCAACCACCACTTCATCCATCTAGACAGGACATGCAGGAAAAGAGACACTCATCAAAACAGCCATTGTAACACAGATCTTCAAATTAAATAATTGTTAAAATATTCAGAATGTGGAGATGCTGGCGTTGGACTGGGGTAAACACAGTAAGAAGTTTAACAACACCAGGTTAAAGTCCAACAGGTTTATTTGGTAGCTTTTTGTGTGGCTTTTGCTACCAAATAAACCTGTTGGGCTTTAACCTGGTGTTGTTAAACTTCTTAAAATATTCAGACTCAGGGAATCAAAAGACACAGGGAGCTAGCACAAAAGTGGAATTGAGGCCAAAAGATCAGCCATGCTCATATTGAATGGTGGGGCAGGCTCAAAGGGCACGTCATAGAAACCCTACAGTGCAGAAGGAGGCCATTCGGCCCATCGAGTCTGCACCGACCACAATCCCACCCAGGCTCTACCCCCCACATATTTACCCACTAATTCCTCTAACCTACGCATCTCAGGACTCTAAGGGGCAATTTTTTTTTTTAACCTGGCCAATCAACCTAACCCGCACATCTTTGGACATTGTGCAAAGACATCGTGGTCTACTCTTGCTAATTCTCAGGTTCTTAAAACAATGAAAATGACCCTGCACTGGAATCATCAACTTAAAACGTTCCCTGAAACATGAGAAACATACTAATGTTGATTTTAAATTTGCCCTTGGCAGCTCCCAAATCCCAAACTTGCAAGAGTTGGCAGCTAGATCAACGTAAAACTACTAGGTTGTTTTTCCATTGGAGTTTACTGTCTGCCATCAGGCAAAATTATAATTCTGGAGCCATCTACAATCATTGGCTGAATTTCAGGACAGGAGGAGATCATTCAGCCAATCTACCATTCGCTTAGATCATAGCTGTCCCTGCATTCACCCACCTGCTTTGCAGTTTTTTTAATTGACCCAATCTCATCAGCTTTTGGGTAGTATTACATATTCCCACTGCCTTTTATGGGAAGAAGGGCTTCCAGACAGATTACAGTATTGTCAACCACATGTACTGTTAAAGTTCATTTATTAGTCACAAGTAAGGCTTACATTAACACTGCAGTGAAGTTACTGTGAAATTCCCCTAGTCGCCACACTCCGGCCTGTTTGGGTCAATGTACCTAACTAGATATACAGATTATCCAGCTGTTTAGGTTAGGTTCACACTCTTTCCTCCCTTGGAGAATGGTGTGCTGTGTTGGAAGGATCTGTAGACTGAATAACATGATGTGGAGATGCCGGCATTGGACTGGGGTAAGCACAGTAAGAAATCTCACAACACCAGGTTCAAGTCCAAAAGGTTTATTTGGCAGCACAAGCTTTCGGAGTCTCGCTCCTTCATCAGGTGGCTCACCACAGACTCTGAAAGCTTGTGCTGCCAAATAAACCTGTTGGAATTGAACCTGGTGTTGTGAGACTTCTTACTGGACTGAATAACAACCAGTTGAACTACATTGTGAACACTCCTTCCAACAAGTCCTGGAGTGGAATAAAGGCAGAAAATGCTGGAAAGACTCAGCAGCTCAGAGACAGGAAGGTGTGCTACCAATTGAGCAGCAAGACTTCCATGATCAAGAGTCTAGTTTCTGTGCAAGTTTTTAACTTACCATTGCAATATTGAGCCAAAGAATGTGATTAGATCTTGCCTTAGAAACTCAATTTTTCACCAACCTGTTAAAATAGATCAGAAATATTATGTAATATAGTATGTTTAACACTTCAACACTCCATATAAAGTACCTTGTATGAAAATCTCAATTACAAAACGGCGAGGGAAACGGGTAAAAGAAAACTAGTGCAACACTGGTTGTATTTATAACAATGGGAAACAAAGTTTGCAGGACCAGAAAACAAAATGTGACACTGAGCCAAAGTAAGAAAATAGGGCATGACTGAAACCAGCTTATCTAAAGAGGGAGGGTTAAGTCTCGGAGAGAAGTGGAGAGGGAATACATTTTAAACAGTGAAGCAGTTACCAAACTGGCAACGTCGGTGACTGCGACAGGCGGCGGAAGGGATCTTTCTCCTTTACGGCTGTTTAAACATTTTGGTCATCGGCCCGAATATTTCACAGTGATAACACTCGGGGAGGGACCAGAAACGCAATGTTTTGTCGACAGATAAAAGCGGAGCGCTTTAA